>NC_092686.1:34015234-34134711 GCF_964275005.1 Diadema setosum
TAATGAGAAATCTCTTACGAAATATAAAAGAGCATGTAATTTTAAGAAGGATTCAACGTTTATTTGATGAAAATTGGTTTTCAAATGGCTGAGATATCCAAAAAGGTGATACCGTAATAATAAAAGGTGATCGACAGGCCATGCCTTTTATTAGGATCTCTTTGTTTCACCTTGTTTTTGAATATCTCAGCCATTTCAAAACTGATTTTCATCATAAAAACTGTTGATACCCCTTAGAATTGCATGCTCTTTGACATCTCATAGAGTGGTTTCTGAATATCTTACAAAACATTAAAAGCTAAATCCTCACCTCGACCAGAACTGTACACATCCTTTAACCCCGGGGCGCTCCTTCACACAGCTATACCAAAGATCGTACTACGATCTTTAGTTATACTGTGGGTAGTGTGGGAGCGCTTACTTGTTAGTGGGAATAGTGGTAAAGGTAATTTAACTGCGATCAGCCTGAACGCGAAGCGTTCGGCTCCCTCAGTATAACTGTGTGAAGGAGCGCCTCCTGGGTTTAGCGGTGAGGTTGCTGTTTGATTCATAATGTTCATAAAGAAGAAAAGTTGATTGACCGAACCTTAGAAAGGATTAGATCTGATATACCGGTACATCATGATTTTTAAATGTACCTCTTTCTCTAGACTTGATTGTTCAAGCCAAGTCTGGCACTGGAAAGACTTGTGTCTTCACTGTCATTGCCCTGGAAAGTTTGGACCTGACAAGCAATGTTACTCAAGTTCTGGTCCTGGCCCCAACAAGAGAGATTGCAGTGCAGATCCAGGAGAACATTGAGGCCATAGGGTGTGAGATGGAGGGGCTGCGGTGCCATGTCTTCATGGGGGGAACCCTGTTTGGACCCGACCGACAGAAACTCAAAAAGTGTCATGTTGCAGTAGGGACACCAGGTAAAGAATATGTTTTGTAAAAGTTGAGGAGGAAAGCTAGTGATCTGTGATATAAAAAGTGTTGTATACATGTCCATAACCTTATTGCATCAGAGCTTTGAGTACTGTAAAACGAGGAATGTTTGCATGCATTTTAATTTCGCGAATTTCGCGCATGCAAAGATTTGCGAAATTAAAATGCACGCGAAAGTTCTTGTCAACAGTAATGCATTGAATGCCAGTGGCAGTTCGCGGAAATTTCATGCTGCAAAAAAGGCTGTCGCCTCCAATTCGCCAAAAATTAATGCCGTGAATATATCTTTTACAGTATGTGCCTTGTAATAACCCCATAAAGTCCTAATTAGGGACCTTGACATTGAGGTGGAACTTGACTTTCATCCCATCATAATTTTTGCTTTTGATGTGGACAAGTGTATACATGCTATATATATATATATATTTTTTTTTTTTTTTGGTATGGTTTTGAATGTTACTTTTCATACAAGAGGGTGGTCTCCACCCATGTGATGAGATTCTTATTGTGATTTCTCAGTGTCAGATGTCAGGTGTTCATCTGATTCTGTGGATATTTGTCCATATATTTGCAACTTCCTGTGAACTTCACACTGAATGAAGTGACTGGGCAAGTAGGTCAGATAAAGAACTTGGGCATGATCAGAATTTAATGAATTTACTTTGCTTCTTTATTAGCAGCTGGGCTGGACTATGTTAAGATCCTGTCCATAATAACACATGTCTTGTAGAAAGTTGTGTCGCTGAACTTGCATGAAGTCAAATCTTGAAAGGTAGAAACTGCCAATGGTTTGTGAAAACAAAAAACAAAAACAAAAACAAAAACACATGATGTTTCATCCTTGTCCCAGAATGTAAACAACACGGTAAATGAAACCGCAGTAAGCACACCACAGATTCAACTGCTGCAAGTTCTTTTGCTGGTATATCATGTGTCAAAATTTGGATTTTTCAACCTTTTCACCCTCAGACTACACCCAAGTCCATATTCTACTCGCGTAACAGGTCAGATTGATTTGTGTATGATGTTGAGAACAGGTATAGCAAAAAAAAAAGTCAATTGTTCAGCCCACCAACAGTGACCGTACATGATTTCAGTATGGATAAAAATGCAACTTTGCACTGACGGGGTTAAATTATGCCAATTCTTATGCCAAACATCTTCTCCTATAGGTCGTATCAAGCAGCTTATTGAGTATGATGTGCTGAAAACAGAGAGCATTAGACTTTTTGTCTTGGACGAGGCTGATAAACTTCTGGATGACACCTTTCAAGAGCAAGTCAAGTATGTATTCATGGAGGTTTCAAACCACAGTTCATTTTAATCCCATTATACCCAGATGGACCATGTGTCTTTACCTTATCTGGAAAGTGCAATTTTATTTTGTTTGTTTATTCTCTTTTAAAGTGTTCATTGCCTGCATACTTTAAAACCTTGAATTGAGTATGGTACTTATGCACAGAACATGCAGTGAAACTTATACTTAAATGTGAACTACATGTGAGAAAGTTTTGTAGACAGTATTAAGACAGCATAAATGTTCTGGGTCATCATGAAACCAGATTTTGGTAGATAGAATAGATAGATAGAAATTATGGCTTTGTTTGTCAATTAAATGCCTTTCTGTAATACAGTTATGTGTGTACGCAATAATAATAAATACTTTGTGGGATTTCTCTGCCCAGAAGTTGTTGAAACTTTCTGATTCTTCTTTCTTTTGTAGTTTGTACAATATAAGATAAGATTTTTTTTTCAGATTAAAGTATCACTGCTGAAACATGATAATTTAATGGTAATTCTGCATTTCTTTGAACTCCTCCACAGCTGGGTATACAACCACCTCCCAGAAAACAAACAGATGCTTGCCCTGTCTGCAACCTACCCAGAATACCTTGCCAAACACCTCACTAAGTACATGAGAGACCCAACATTTGTCCGCCTGAATCCGAAGGATCTGGCTCTGAGAGGTTAGTCGAGTAGTATTGATATGTTTCCTTCTTTGGAAATTGCATCTTTTTTCCCTAGATTTTATGCTCTGTCTTGACTGACTCTTTGATTGAGTGAGTATGAAAAATCTTGCAGTATCCTAATTTTCTCTTGTGTCCAACTGCATTTGCAGACTTACCATAAAGTAGAATTTTGAATTATATTGCAATAACCATGATGACAATGGCTTGAAATGCTGAAAAGTAATTGATCATTGCAATTGGAGATTGCATAGTACTTAGATTGAAATGTCAAGAAGTATTCTGTACAGCAAGATCTTGTATGTGTATCTGAGCTAGCTAAATGTACACTATGAAGGAGGTGCATCATGTCTCCCTAAAATAGCACATGTTTTGGAGAATAGTGATTTCTTCTCTTTGAATACATAGTTCATGTAATAAATACAAATTGAGCACTGATCACTTCATATAGAACATGTAAATCAATATCGTGGATAATATGATTAAAAAAAAAAAAGAAGAAATTTCAGAATGGGTTTACCAAGTCTCATTTCACATCCAAAACAGAAAATTTTATGTCTTCACTACAGTCATTGTCCTCAGACAAGAATTGGCGGATAACTGGCAGACATAACATTGGCAGCTCACATCAGTCTGCCAAGTCGTGCCTCAGGTAGATGTCTGAATGTCAGAAGGCAAACTTGTTTTTGGCAAATTTCTGTTTTTGATGCAATATGGAGACTTTCTAGCTATTTATGCAACAATCCCAATGAAGCTCTCCCATTCTCATTTTGTAAATTACTGTATATGCCATATATTTCGCGAGTCTAAATTTTCGCGAATCGGGAATTACCGACGATTTCGTGAGTGGTTAAATTCGCAATCGTGGAGTCCTGTACTGAACAGAGAAGTAATGTCACATTCACATCGGGATCAGAGTCAATATTTTCGCGTGTCTTTAATTTCACAAAGAGCACCCAACTCGCAAAATTTGCGAAAATAAAAACCTCTCGAAATATTCGGCGTATACATTACCCATGTTTGTTTTTGTTCTTTTTCATCATATGTGTGATGTGTGCTAATTTAGGCATAAAGCAGCTGTACGTGGAGGTGCCCGATCACGCTCTCCCAAACAAGGCTTTTGAAATCAAAGTCGAGAAACTGCTGAAGATACTGGCTCAAGTCTCTTTCAACCAATGCCTGATCTTTTCCAACCTTCAAATAAGGTGAGATTCTGTATGTTTTTTAACTCTTTATGTGCCACGTTCGCACGTCCGACTCAATCGACGGCATGCCAACTTCGCATATTCTGCTCAAGCGCACAAAGCTGCCCAAACCGATCGATAAATCGCCTTATGCAGCGGTACAATGAAAGCGTTTCTCGCGCTTTTGTTCCTCTCACATACAGCTATCATTCTCTATGGTAATTGACTATCAAGCCATGTTCCCAACTAGATTTGCATGTAAATTTTAATTTTTTTGTTATGGTTTTATGTGCCAAAGTCATGCCTTTACAGTAATGTAGCAACTGGTCATTCGAAAGAAAAATTAAAAACAGATTTATCCTACAATTTATATCAAAGCAAAGCTTGGCATTCCTCTTCAACTTTGCTCACTATATGTCCAGCTTAACAGAAATTTGTAGAAGTTATACAGATTGCAAAAACATAATTCCTTCTCAAAGCATGACTACCTTCGTGTCTCAGAATAATGTGGCACGCAGGGGGTTTCCATCATGGCAAATAAAGGGTTAATACAGTCAGAACTCTCCTATCCGGCCTCCCTTTATCTGGATCTCTCTACTATCCGCATGCGATCTCAGCATAATTTTTTTCTCCCAATCTCATAATAAGGCCTAAGGGGAAAAGAGAGATTTCAAACTCAAACAAAACTCTTACGCAAACTCACATGAATTATGTAACAGTCACAACATAATTAACATGTATTTACATAAAATTTTCATCTAAATAACATGCATTCATACATTCAGTAACCCCAAAGTTTGTCCTGATATCAAAGAAAGAGTTTCAGTGTATGCTTCCCGCAATAGGTTACATGTAAATGTAGGTCCTCCAGTGTACATGTAGCTACCACTGGGTAGGCAGCTTGATGTATCAAACATTGAGTCTCCCATATCCAGCCAAATCCCTTATCAGGATGAGCGCTAGTCTCGACATGTCTGGATAGGAGGGGTCGGACTGTAGTGCCAATGATATGTGAGGAGAATGCAAACTCACATAATTGATTCTGGAAAACTGGTACATTACACTTAACACATCAGATATTGCATATCACTTCCTTATATCATGGAAAATAACACCTTTTTCTATCAAATCAATTCTATACATTGGAAGAAAAGAAAAATCATGGATGTGAAATCCTGAACCCAAAGCTAAGCGACTAGGTCTGATTTAAATGAAAATGGGATACCACCAGAAGTAAAAATTAGCCAAGTACCTTTGACAAAAACTTTTAACAAAAATAGTAAAGATTGTAAAGAATCTTGATTTCAGCAACTGTAATGAAAAAGACGAATATATGGTCTTTGACAAAATCCTTTCTATTTTAGAAACGACAAAGCTAGTGTGCACACTTATATATATTTTTTAGTTTTATCTGAATGTCATTGGTTGATTCTTGTATTTTGACGCCCCAGGGCCCAGAATCTTTGTGACATCTTGTGTGATCTGGGCTGGCCGAGTGAGTGCATCTCAGGCAACCAGGAGCAAGCTCAGAGACTCAGCGCCATGGCCAAGCTCAAGAGGTTCCAGTGCAGGATTCTCATTTCGACTGATCTGGTAAGACTTCTGTGTGTGGCCCCCCCAACAAGAAGCCTCAGGCACTGATGTTATTGATTTAGCATTGTGCTGTAGAACTGGAAACTCTCAAGCGATCAATTCTTTACACACAGTCTAACGAGAAGAAATTCATGTGTGTTTGATTTGGCACTTTACTAGTGATGGTGTCATTTCGTTATGTTCAGAACTGTAAATAAAATATATGGAATTTGTTTGCCAACCTCAGTTATCACTGTTTGACCAAGAATCTACTTATGGTTATATCCTTGAGCAAAGTGATTATTTCATTGCATGAATTTTTTGTTTTGAAATCAGGGTTTGGGAAACAATTATCTAAAGTACTGTTGCGCAGGGCACTTACAGCTGCTGTGATTTACGCCTCTCAAAACATATGTGGGCAGCACTTACCTTGCTTTGTAGTTAGGTGAGCGCTGGGGAAGACAGGAACGAATAACCGCGTCGCAAATTGTAGTAGTAGTCGGCTTTTCCTGGTGCTTGTCCACCGGTTCTAGCTCCTCTGTTCTCCTGTTCTTTGTTCTCTTGGAGCCCCTTTTATAGCCCCGTAGGTAGCCCTCAGTGGGGGATGGGTTGCCCATGCTGGGCTTGCGGGGTTAAGATGTGTCGTGCATGCGGGTGTGCATAACATTTGGATGTGTGTGTGCAGTTTGTGTGTGCGTATGGATTATATGCATCGGTGCATTGATGAGTGCACCGTGCAGCATATTTGCCGGTTTGAGCCAGGCAGTATACCGCACGGGCGAGTATATAAATGTATTCATATGTTGCTTTATGCAAGAGTACTAAAAACAGTTTGAATTCAATGCCAGAAATATTATTACTTTGTGTAAATGTGTTTCTTTAAATCTCTGTTTTCATCAGTAAGACTCCACTGTAATGATGATAATAATGATTTATGAAGATTATGATTATAATAACAATAAAAACAATGTGTTCACTATTGTGCTATAGTCATGCTGTTTTCACAGCATCTGTGATAAGCCATTGCACTCTCCTCTCTTTCTATTCCCTGAAGACTGCCAGGGGCATTGATGCGGAGAATGTCAACCTCATCATCAATCTGGACATCCCGGAGGACACCAAGACCTATCTCCATCGCATCGGACGGGCGGGGCGCTTTGGGACCCATGGTGCGGCCATCAGTTTGGCGTGCCAGGGACGGGAGATCCATCTCCTGAGGAAGATCCAGAATCAGTGTCATGTGCAGATGATTGAGCTTCCAGGTTGGTTACACAATTCCAGAAATTTCATTTCATTTCTTTCTAATCTTTCTTAATTTCTTTGGCATACTATCTTAAGAGACTGCACCATACTGGATGAGATGAGGATTCAACTTGAAATGTTTTGCGAGATATTTAGAAACCACTCTCTGAAATGTTAAAGAGCATACAATTCTAAGAGGAATCAAAAGTTTATTTGATGAAAATCGGTTTTTGAAATGACTGAGATATCCAAAAACAAGGTAAAACAAAGATCCTGATAAAAGTTGTGGCCTGTCGCATTTTATTAGGATCGCTTTTTTGGATATCTCAGCCATTTCAAGACCAACTTTCATCAAATAAAGGTTGAATCCTTCATAGAATTACATGCTCTTTCATATTTCATAAGAGGTTTCACATTATCTCACACACACAAAAAAATGTTATAAACCTGATGTTAGGTCTCAACCAAAAGTATATGATCCCTTTAAGAATACGCTGATGTAGATTGTTATATACATAGCCTTTTTAAGAATAAAGTATGTGATCAAGACTTTTTTTTTCTCCCTGTTTATGTTGTCAGACATGTGAGACATTTTCTGTTATGCATTATATTTAAAACACACTATTCCTATATATATATGTAATCTCTTACTTCCAGGAAGAATTAACTGTAATTGGTCGTTACATAAATCAAAATATGCCCAATGGGTTGATTTTGTTAGTGATCAGATCAAGAAATGGTAGAAAATTTGTCTTCACTCTGCATCAGTACAATTATTTAGACATTTCTCACTTACCCGACTCAAGTAGTGCTTGTATTGTTAATGTAGTAGATTTCTATGCTTTGCTGTCACTTTTTTATTCCCACCCAAATGCATTCAGAATCGCCTGATATGGTAAACCTCTGTTTACTTTTATTTCTGTGCTGTTTTTGTGTGCAGAGCAAAGGTATTTTCTCATGTATTCAAAAACATAGTTCTTGCATCACATCCTTTTTCTTCAGATCCGGTTCCCTCTGATTTGCTAAAACAAGATCAAGGAGCACTGCAAGGTGCACTTACTTCTGACACTGCGTCACCAAACCCTGGCACTACTGCAGAGCCAAGGCAGGTGAGAAGCCAGACTCCTAGTGGTAATCATCAGGACAGGCCAGATGATCTTAAGAAGCCCTTTCTTGCTGACCCGTCACATCAGGTGCACACTGCCAAGCCAGATCCAATGCTTTTGGGTAAGAGAAATAAAGGAGTGGTATCCAATGGGGAGCACATCCTCAGAGGAGACAAGAGTATAGACTCAGATCCTGATGACTGTGCAACAGACACATCATCAGAAAGGAGCTCTGTACAAGGAGGTGATGAAGACATGGCTGATGGAAGGGGTCACAGGAAGCACATGGTGAATCCAAAGGAAAATTTAAGAAATGCTCCAGGAATGATGGTCCAGGAAAGGCACCAACGTCCAGAGACTGTGGATGTGGGCGTGCAAGCAGCGCTACCAGATCCACGTACCTCGAATGGAGACAAACGGATGCCATGCACACAAGTCTGCTCTCGTGACGATGAAGACATGCAGAGCCTGCCATATGGTTTTGAGGATGTCCCTGAGATTGTAGGATTATGTCTGCCTTCTTGGGAGCAGTCAAAGGTCAGGACAGGTAGTAGGAGGGTGAAGACATGGATCCAGGCAAAGAAAAGCTTTGATGATTTCATGGAAAAAAATGCAAGAGATTTGCGGAATGTCAATGATAGTGCAGTCGCTGTTGAGACGACCAATGTTGCTAAGGCTGCTGATGATAGGCCTGCCTGTAGTAAATTGGAAATTAAGTCTTTGGACAAAGCTTCTGGGGAAGTCGACCTGCCACATTTTGACCCTGATGCCAGTACCAAAGACTGTAAAGAGAATTCAACAATACCACACAATCTAAAAGAGACAAATAACGGAAAGGAAGTTGGGCAGGAGGCAGGCAGAAGTACCACCTATCTGCAAGCCCCTTCAAAATTACTTCAACAGATTCGTCACTACAACACTGTGATTAGGAGTGCCTACCTTAACCACAGATCTCCAGGAGAACTTTCTGATGATATGCAACACAGTCAAGCCATTGAGCAGGGACAGAATGCAAAGTACAACTCTGATTTTAGAAAAAGTGACTTTGATAGTTGTACAGGTTTGTTTTATGCTTCTCAGCAAGTGACCAAAGAAAATCAACAAATTTCTGAACAATCAGCAAAAGATGAAGTCCACGACAAGAGAGCCCTTCAGAATACCATCAGCATTCTTGAAAAGTCAAGTGAGACTGAGATCAACCATGCCAAAGCAGATTCATCGGGTAATGAGAGAGTGAGCATTTCATCTGATAAGTGTGATGGAGTCCCTTCTGTCACTTTGCCAACTGCCCCTGCTTTTGGAGAGCATACAGTTTGTCCACCCAAGTCTTCTGATTCCCATAAGACGATGTCAGATGAACCAAGAGATCCCATAGATGAAAAGTCAGATAGCGTCCCATCAAATGCAAAGGATAGTAGACCACCTCCAACTAGGAAACAGAGAGGAAAGCAAAGAATTAAGGAACACGTGTTTGCCATGAGTACACTGGGAGTTCTGATGTCACATCAAGAGCTCAACTCTGCTGTGAATGAACCTACCTGTGGGTCACAGTCAAAAGGTGGATCAACCAAAGGCAGTGGTGTGCAGGAACATTTACAGCATAACTGCTTTAGTAGTAAACAGCAGCAGAATGACACAAAATCTGAAGCTGCAATTCCCAAAGAGAAGGATACTACAGGTGAAGATTTGACTGTAAAGAAACAAGTAGAAATAGACAGTGAGCAAGGAAGTGATGACCACAAAGAAGACAATGAGCGAGAGGAAGCAGATGACCCAGTGTGGGCCCTCTTTAAAGGGTTTATAAAGGAGACAGCAGAAAGGCAGAATGCCGAAGGAGACGGTGGCTCTGAGATGGGGAAGGAGGAATCTTCCAGCAGTGGTAGGGATAGTGATGACTCCAGCCCCTACTCTGAAGGCACAGAAGACGAGGAGGATGACAGTGGTGAAGAAGGAGTGGAAGATGAGGTGGGGCATGAGTGGGAGGATGAAATAAAAGATGCCGACTATCTTGTGGAAGAAGAATGGGATGATGAGGAAGAAGACAGCACAGGGAAACTTGAAAAGGATAGCCAAAGGAGGAAGTGTGCTTATGGTGGGGAAACTAGACAGCACAGTGCTTCTTATGAATACTACGAACATGGCGGTCATTCTTGGGGGGCGTTTGGAGTGAACAATGATCATGATTACTATGGCAACTTCGTTTCTTCCAATCCGGGGTATTCCAGTAGTAGTTACTATGTGCAGAGCTGTGATCCAGCTCAAAAGGACAGCCAGTGTTACACTGCAGCTCAACCAAATTATATGTCAGATCAGCAGTGGTGTGTGTCCCCCAGTGGCATTTACTATCCTGGCACAAACGGTTTTAAGTATCAAGGTTGGTGGGACAGAATGAATGGGAGCAATCATTATGAGTGGTATCCTCAGAGCAACTCCACACAAATGTCGCCATTTACGTACGACTGGAATTCGCATTTGTATCGATGAAGTACAATCACAAGTTATGGAATCTTTTCAGGTAACATTCCTATTAAGGGTATACACATTTCATTTTTTACTGAATGCCTCTGAAAATTATCTACCAGGAATAATGGCATATGTTATACAAGAATAATTGCATGTACAGTGTTTTATCCACCCACCCCCTTTTCAATGTATAAAAGGCAAATGGACTTACAGTGTGAACAAATCCTCACAAACCTGCCAGGATCTATATTCCATATTTCTAAATGTAAGAAAAGTCACACATTGTAAAGGTGGATACTTTCGCTCAAGTATTTTTTTTTTTTTTTTTTTTTTGGTCGGTCAGTAAAGATGAATTCGACAAGTATTTAATTACCATTAATAGATGGAATCAAGACTTTAATTAGTGGCATGTATATTAAGCAAAAATGTTTGTGTGCTTGAATTCTTGCTGTAGTTTCTGGTCTCTCAATAAGCACAAAAAATTTCCACACCGTGAAAATCTCCACTTTACTAGAAAGATTGAATACGAACTTACCCGTTTGTAATTTGATTTTTGTTTTACAAGGGAGTTGGAGGAAGAGAATACATTGAGAGACCTGGGAGGCATTTCATGAAGGAACTTGTCGGATAAAATGTCCGACAAGTCAATTATATCCGACAAGTTCAGAGAAATCAGCCAATCAGACTGAAGAATTTCTCAAAACTTGTCAGATATAATTGACTTGTCGGACATTTTTTATCCGACAAGTTCCTTCATGAAACGCCCCCCTGCTTTGTGCACGTGCAGTAATTTTTCAAAGCATCAAATATTGCTGCTAGAAATTTAAAAGATTATGGAGAACTTAACCTCAAGTTTGAAAGCTTTTGGAGGGAGAGGAGGAGATATATTTTGTCTTCCTACAACTCCCTCATAAAACTAAAATAAATTTCCAGAGGGTATCCGTCAGACTTTGTTCGCTTTCCTGAGGAAGAGAGATTTAGGGTTCCAACCAAATGTTGATGCCATTCTTGTCCTTTGTCGCAGATGGTAGTTTGACTGTTTCACTTTACGAGATTCGCTTTGTGAGGAGTTTCATTTGACATTGTCTCTATGGTACTTATTACAGTACTTGTCAAAGCTATCAAATGATCTAATGATCCGTTATACATCTCACATGGTACTTGTCAAAGCTATCAAATGATGTAATGCTATGTTATACCCCTCCTATTAAAGACCAGTTCTTCTCACTTTCTCTACAGTATTACAAGTGTTACAATGGTAAATGAAACTAACTGCTACATTAGGGTCTGACATCTCATTTTCTTTTTCTCCACTATTTAATAACTCATCCACCTCCTCCACAATAGGATTTTTTTCCCCCCACTCAACTGAGATGCATGAGTATTCTAAAGTGAAATTAACATTGTCTTTCCATCAATTCTTCTTTGCAAACTCGATATGCTGTGCCAACTGATATACTTCTTGCTCGTTATGAAATTTTCTGTACACAAAATACGTTGTAACAGTTCAGGAATAATATGGAAAGGCTTAGTTGAATAAAACAGTTAAGAGCTGCTGCTGCAAAGACGATGCACAATGTTGGAAAAACGGCCCTTAGTTTGGCATGCTGCAACATCTACCTCCTGGTAGAACATTTCATCCTCATGTTTTATGAATTAGAAATAATGTTCCCAGTGTATATTGCATGGTAGGACCCAGACAGTGGTGAGTATTTGTGTCGCTGATGGGTATTTCAGTCAAGATCCTTTTACAGGTGACTCCCTTTAGAACGTAGTCCTTGGGACTGACAGTTTTCTTTCTTTATATCAGAATTTTGTTACAGCCAAGCAGTGTAGTATGTAAAGAAATATATAGAGGATAGGTTTTGGACCTGAATTTTTACTTTGTTGTAACAAGAATTTTGTCATAACCATGGAAGTGCACTGTATTACCATGAAGGTCATAGCTCTATGGTATCACAGTGTACTTCGTGTCTAGTCAAGAGAAGTATCTTTTGTGTCGTTTTTGTTTATTGTGTCCTACTACATATTAAAGATGAAAAAAAAAAAAAAAAGAGAGAGAGAGAGAGAATAGTTGAGTTAGTTGTCTTATGTAATCACTGAGTCATAAGGATTGTCCCACCAATCTAAATAGAATAAAAAGACAGTGTCGTCTTGATATTGTTTTATTTTCAGCAATGTGTTTTTGTTTTTGTTTTGTTTTGTTTGTTTTTTTAATACTTGCCACAAGATGTGGAATGCAGTTCACAAGGTATGGGTGTTTAAAGGACACTTCATGCATTTTCGTCTGCACAATGTCTGCAGTGAGCCCAGAGCTGATGACCATGAATTACCTTTAATATGCAAGTGATACCTTTTATGTTGAACAAGGGTGAGATGAACCTCACCTTTAATGTATGAATTTTGAGAAATGCTGACTGGTGAGTATATGTCAAAAGAAATAACATACAATTCTGGGCTGTAACAAAAATGAAACATTTTTCATTTAAAGTACAATTGTATCCTGTGTTGCAGATGGAGACATGAAAGCCCATAGCAAATGCAGAATGTACGATTGTCATGCATGTACTAGTGCGCTGATACATTTGTAAAACTTTGTCACCAAGGAGAACAATTATTTTACAATCATTAAAAACATCAGGATATTTGACGTCTGTGCTCTAACTGTGGCAAACTGTATGAAAGTATGTTGCAGTACACGTATAACATATAGGGTCTGTAATTTCATAGTCCAAGGTGGAGGACACAAAAGAACATGACAGCAATGCAGTGGAAACCGAAACCAGGTGCGTGTGCTTGCATGATAGTACATATAGTTTGTACTGTATGCATCTCGTCTAGCTGGGTTATAAGAAATAGAGCAGTATATTGGAGATCGACAGAATAAAATGAAAGTCACACAACTTGAAGTGACAAATGAAGAGACCGGAATTGCACTTGTGTGTTTATGAATGGTTTGAAGTTGGGATTTCTTAGATACATTCCCATCCACGATTACTAGCGTACAAGAAAATATTTCGTTGCTACGTTGTACAAGGCTTTTGGCTGTCATACCCTTACACACATACAATCACATATTCCATAAAACACACATTCCACCATTACGGTAAACACACATTCTGCAGAGCATTACACATTCACATTCTGACATGACTGGCAAAAGGAGGCAGAAACACTGAATGCTTTTCCAATCGGTAGGAATCCTTTTAATATTCCTCACACACGATGTGTGCAACATAAAAATATTACTGTGTGTACACAATATACACAGGACACACTATATTACGCCCACTTGCTGGCAATGTGCTTGCATATTGCAGAGTTGTACACCAGATATTGAGTAGCAGATGGGGGCAGTTATCTCAAGTAATATTGTACATGAAAGGGAACAGATCTAGAAGGGGAATACACTGTTGCTTGAGACATGCTACATGGAAGAAATAAAAACTTGATCACACCAAAGATACCATGACAGTATTCAAATATTGTAAAATTTACTCAAAAGTTACAGATACATCTCTCTTGAAGTGGTGATACATGTGCATTACAAACATGCCACGTGAAATGGGTATATTGTGCAAGTTTTTTTTGGGGAAAAACTTATGCAAGCATTCAGATCGCTGCAAAGATCCAATGAGAAACAGTAGAAGTTTCAAGAAAATTTGAACACCCTACAAAAATGGTTTGCTAAAACACGATTTGGTAAAATGCCTTCATCAATATGCATACATGTACAGTTGAACCTCTCTTATCCGGCCTCCCTTTATCCAGATCTCTCTATTATACGGACGCAATCTCGCCGTGATTTTTTTAAAATAATTACGGGAGGAAAGGGGGATTCCCAACTCCTTGACAACTCCTACCCAAGCACACATGAATTACATATTACTTCCAACATGATTAACATACATTACATCAAATTTCCTTCCAAATTGCGTACCTCCAGACATTTCAACATCCCCAAACATCCCCAAATGTAACAATGAAAAGGTTGCAGTATACACATTACTACATGTGGTACTACAATGGGCTACATCAGTACATGTGTATGTATATGTACATGTATAAAGCATTGAGTCTCCCGTATCCGGCCAAATCCCTTATCCGGATGAGCCCCGGTCCCGACTTGTCCGGATACAAGAGGTTCAACTGTACTTTCACTTCCATGGGATTTATACGTTGTAGCCATCAAAGTTCAGTGGTACACGTACCTGTATAGACTACACATGTACATGTAATCATATGCTTGACTGCCAGAATGTGGTAGCCCTCTTTCAAGGTTCCAGAGTGTCATCTGGACTCCAATTCACTGAAGTGTAAAATATCACTGACACTATATGTTGTAACCTTATATTATCGTTCATTGTATGTCCTACAGGTGGAACTATACTATCATTCATATCAATGAAATACATGTATGACAAGTTCTGCATTCCATTGGATCATTTTCTAAATGTAAGTGGAAGACAGTTGGGGTATTCCCATGCAGGTTTTGAAATGAGGAACAGGCTCTTGGTGTCAGGAAACTAACAGCAAATGTGACAGATAACATTGACATGCATTATACATGTACCATTGGATTGAAAGTTGACAGAGAGTTGGTCCAGTGTAAACTTTAAAAGATCGGACCTGGTTTCAGAATAGAGCATACTGTAACTGTTTTGCACTCCAAAACTTCATTCACTTACCTAAGAAGCAGTAAGAAAAGGACAAATTCTATGAATCCCTTTTATCATTACAATCTTGTATTTGAAAGCTCTTCACATAATGTCCATGTGCTTTCCCCACCAAGGGTCTACTGGCGCATAAAACCGTATCCATGGGTTCAATTGTGGGACTACATGTACCATCCAGAGAGTCTTTTGGCCTGCTTAACCGTGTTTCAAACTCTCTAGAGTTGTTTCTCAAATGAGCGCCACTATATTCAAGCGTAATTCAAAAGTAATTTCACAAGAAAGACATCCTGAACAAAAACACCTCAATGTTTATCTACGTCCACAATGATTGAGAGGATCACTTCTATAGGAGGATCTTGTTGTTGGGATACAAGCAGTTATGTAGTCTAACGCTAAAACAAAATAACACAAAACAAAACAAACACCAAAACCCCAGTTTTGCTATGAAAGAGACAGTAGTGTCTGTGTAAATCATAAAAGATGAGCACCATCAAAAAACACCATTTTCCAACAGAATATACAAGATTGTTGCATTCTTGCACAAGCACAGCCCAAAGAATCTGATATGCAAGACTTCAACATGGCATGAAAGCAATGTCTGTACAAACTAAACCTGAGAATATTTTCATGTGAAATATAAACACAAACAAAAAACGGTGAAACCAACCAATTTTCCCAAATGGCAAAATGCAAGAAAAGATCATGTATATTCTACTACCAAAGGAAAAATGAGTATTAAAAGAATGTGAAGTACAAAAGAACACAGAATTTTTATTTCCACTTTTGGCTAGTCTTAATTTCATCTCTATCAGCCATTTTCTTACAGCACCCAAGTTGGTAGGCAGATCATATTTCATTCATATGGATCTTCATTCTAACAAAACCATGGCGTAATGGTCAATACAATGTCAATAACATTATAGTAGTAATAACATTTATTAACAGTTGCTTTGTTTTCATATGGCAATAAGAAAATATCATACAGTACAATGTTGAGTCTGTGCTTCCACGTCAGAACATGCACCAATATTTATCTTATACTACTTCCCCTTTCATCATGACACTTTAATGAAATTCAAACTGCTCCACCATACCACAGTGGATGTCCATTATGACATCAGACGGACCAGTGAAATGGCTTCATTTGTTGTATGAAAATCTTTGTTATATCAGGGTTTGTAAAGTAATATAACACAACTGAATCTTCGCTCTTTGGGGCAAGAAGAATTACATTCTTTTAAACAAAGGTTTCTTTCAATGTTCCTCATAACAAGAGTTCACTGTATTGACCGTGGATTCAGCAAATTGAACTTACACTGACATAACACTATAGACCTTAATACCCCATGTATAGGCATATATTTGAATGGACTACAGGTATATCAAATATAGTCATTAATTTTTGGATGGTCCGCTGCACAAAACATGTGCACAATTTAAATGTAAATGAAGTTGATGTATGTGTGTGGTAGGAAAGAAAAAAAGAAAGTTTATTTTTAAAGCAAATTACATTTGAATATCTCGTCTCCTAGCTATCAAAAAGAAAAGAAAAGAAAACAAAACTGAGCACATAAGACATCACATCTGTGACTCCAATGCTGTGCATTCGTTTTGCAGTCAGTTCATACCGTCGCTGTGTATTGCATAAAAACAAGGCATTATTCTCAAATTTTACATACCAGATAGCAATGCCCTACCATCCTTGACCGCATGCTACAATGATTGAACAATATTCAGTTTCATTTAGAAAAAAAAAAAAAAAACCCTGTTGTAACTTTAGTTTCTACTCTACAATCATTCTCAGTCCAATTTTCCAGAATACAGCTACACACATACTTTACATAGGGAATGCGTGAAATATCTACAGGATCCATTTTGCAAAGAAAGCTCGAACAAAAGTGAATACAAATGTTTGCTCTATTGTCAAAATGATAGCTGACGCCAGCAAATGTGCACCAACTTTTTAACGATGCACACATGCTTCACCCCATTTTTTGTATTTCAGCTTTCCAGTTACAAACGTGTTAACCCTCCTTGGCAATGCATGATGGGGAGGTGGCATATACACACAGACACACACACATAAACTTGAGTCTGTATCAGTGAGCCGGCATACATGTAAATGTAATTGTATGAGTTTCTTAAGTACAACATATAAATGTACCCAACAGATAGATATAACACAGAGTAAAACATACCAATTTATCCGTGCAAAAACAAGAGTGTGTGAAATCAAGTATTGAACTTTCTGCAATAGCTTTTTCCATTTTGAACGTTGGTTGATATCATGGGAAATATTGTAGTTATAACGTAATATACGGATAATGACTACTTTTCTATGCATTTTCAATACAGACAATCAAAAAAGAAAAAAAAAGAACAAACAAAAAACAAGAAATTCTCACATCTATCATTGCAAGAACAAGCAAGGCAACCATTATCATGTACAGGAAATATTTCATGAAAACTAGGAATGTTGACTTGAGAGTGTTATTAATTGCATTGATTGGGGGGGGGGGGGGCATCAACAGTATACTTTTCTCACTGTTTGTTCGAAATGGTGGATATCTCACCTTGACTGGCTTTGCAAAGTTTACATTTGGAGTATTTTGTGTGACTATCAAATACAAGAATTTGTCGCCATCTACTAATCACTGGTAATTTTTTCCAGTTGCCCTCAGGTCAAATACAACAGGTCTCTCCAAGACAGGACTACTGATTGAGTTTCTGCTTAATCTACATGTACTTTATTCCCCTCTGTTTTAAAGCCTAAAGCCTGTAGCATCTGGCATAGTTCATAGAATTATTTTGCCATTTTACACTTAACTTGTCACCACAGTATTGAAAGGATAGATAAAAGGGAATAAAATGTATGATCTATATTACTGAACACAGGGATAGAGAAAAACATTGACAAATATGATATGCACAATAATCAACATCATAGTCCTGATGACATTTGCATACACATTGCATTCAATACAGTCCAAACTGAAATATCAATCTTGTTTTCTCCATTTTTTTTTACAAGGAGTAGAATACTCCTTTTTCTGTGGTAAATTACATGAATGCCATCAAAGTCCTGGAACGACACGTTGGTAATTCTGAGAAAGTAAAAAATGGCATCCAAGACTACATTGCACCTTTGATGACCCTGCACAGCTGGAGAAAGCTTGATAGGTTGGCTTTCATTTACACAGGCTCTCTAGTTCATCCAGTTGAGCATGTAGGGATTTGCTGGAGCAGTTTTCTGTCAAGGAAATCTGGCTTTGGAGGAGGATCGAGCTTTGCAAATCTCAATCAAATGGCACACAATTTTTCCATTAAGAAGTATGAGAGAGGGAGAGCGATCAAGAACACAAACTACAATTACTGGCAGTCGTTTTTCTCAGACACATGCAGTGAGGCTTATTTAGACAAAGGATAATATATTGGAACATGGGCATTCTGTATATGCCAAAAGCCAATGGCGTAAATAAAGGCAGAAACTTGTAGAGATTTTATTTTCTGAACAAATGACGATATCATATTAAAGGGATCATAATAGTTTGGTTGAGACCTAACTTAAGGTCTCTAACATTTTTTGGTGAGATAATGAGAAACCTCTAATTTGACATGTGCAAGAGCATGCAATTCCTAGAGAAATTCAACATTTATTTGATGAAAATTGGTTTTGAAATGGCTGAGATATCCAAAACAGTGCAATCCTGATAAAAGGTAGAACCCACATTTTATTCAAATCAATTTGTTCTGGGATGTCTCAGCCATTCCAAGACCGATTTTCATCAAATAAACTTCGAATTCCCTTTAGAATAGTATGCTCTGTACTATATTTTGTAAGTGGTTTCTTGGTATCTCACAAAAAGTGAAAAGCCAAATCGAATCCTCATCTCCACCAATACAGTTGAACCTCTCTTATCCGGCCTCCCTTTATCCGGATCTCTCTATTATACGGACGCAATCTCGCCGTGATTTTTTTTTTTTTTTTTTATAATTTCGGGAGGAAAGGGGGATTCCCCCTTGAGAACTCCTACACAAACACACATGAATTACATATTACTTCCAACATTAACATACACCTCTATTTTGGGGTCTGTTACTGAGTGTAACAATGAAAAGGTTGCAGTATACACATTACTACATGTGGTACTACAATGGGCTACATCAGTACATGTGTATGTATGTACATGTATAAAGCATCGAGTCTCACGTATCCGGCCAAATCCCTTATCCGGATGAGCCCCGGTCCCGACTTGTCCGGATACGAGAGGTTCAACTGTACTATACCATCCCTTTAATGGTCATTTGACACAATTTCATGGCTGCTAAAAGTACAGTGAACTTGTCTGTACTACTATTGTAGGTTGCTCATCTAGTGTTGTGTGTGCATAGGAGTGAAAAAAGAACATAGAAACCCCCACGCAAACCTGCTATCAGGTAAACAAAATGCGAATTTGTCGCATTGCTTTGTTTACATTTGTTGTATCTAATTACTAATAGATGATTATGCATAAGAGACGAAAGTTAAGCGATTTGAATGTGACGAGAAGACACACAAATACAACAGTAAGACGCAAAACAAGGATACATTTGCTTGGCAAGATCGTAGACCACTGGCATGGCAAAATTCAGTTCCTCAACCTTGGCCATTAGTGCATACATAGCCTGTTGTTGATGAGAAAGTGGAGAAATTAAACATGCATGTATTATTTACTCTTGTCATCGGTCTTCATTTGAAGTGACCCACAGACACATTAAAAGAACAACACATACATGAATGTCAACATTTCTATTAACCCTTTGAGGATGGTTTGATTTTGCTACAACACACATTTCCCATAGACACCTGCCCTAGTATACTCGGGACTCGTCTTCAACAGGTTAAACTGATAAGCAAGAGTATAGAAATAGTAAATACAGTTCATGTAAATACAGGTACCATCTGTGAGTTCACCATTAAAATTGTTGGCTCTTTTGAATATTCATTCCATTGTACTTCCAGTTTTGATTTGTGTGATGGCACATAACAACAAAATGTGCAGGTACATGTATCTATGCCTGAGTGCAGTATATAAAATCCAATAAAGTGAATTTTGCTCTTCAAATCTTCTGGACCAACTGAAGCAGGAGTGTAAAAATAGAAACCAGGAGTGGATGGTAAAAAAAAAAAGATGATGGAATAAAAGTGAGGAATTTCATGCAAGCAACATCATAATCTCAAAACAAAGACGGCTATTCAAATTTTCCCATGAAATGCCCAAGAGCTCACTCAAAAACACTGAAACTGTCGTAACTTTCTTCACAGCACCAGTCCAATCTCACTCAAAAGTTTTCTGGATCTATTGTTCTGGTGATTTCACCCATGCAATTCAGGCATTCTGCTATCACGCAATCTGGCTTTAAACTTCCCCCATATCTTTGATGGAGATCAAGTCTCTAAGCCAAAAGAGATGAAGAGAGCATACATTGTACTGAATTACCTTCACACTCTGGTCCACTGTAATGCCTGCCTTTTCCACAGCATCCCTGTAGGTCTGTATATGACCCACAGTGATGGCTGACATCTGTATGCAGGAAACAGAATGGGGTACAGGTTGGAACAATTGCAATTGATATCATTCTCCCCTTGCTCACTACACACTGTAAGGATTGATCAGAATTATTCAAACTCACTAAAAGGGCCGGGGGGGGGGGGGGGGGGGGGGAGAGAATCAACCCCCTCAACATTTTCCATGACTATTCCGCCGCGCGAAATTTTTTCACCGTGCCACTCGCTGACTTTTTACTTTCAAGTCTTGCACATCTTTTGACACCATTTTTGCAAAAATCGGGCATACCGTTACGGTGCTGCATGACCTTTTATACATGCTTGTCAGACCAAAAATGGCTCAAAAATGTGATTTTGTGTACAAAGTCTATGCAAATGGAGTTTTCTCACCTTATTCAAAAAGATATGAGTATTTTCAGGTTTATTGACTGAAATCAATTGATTTTAGTGTAATTATGCTTGAAATATGTTCTATCATAAATTTGGTGAAAGAAATGATAAAACAAAACGTCGAAAAACAAAGAAATACATAAGAAATTAATAAAAACAATACGATACATAAGAAATCAATTTTGATACCAGATTTTTTTTTTTTCAGGTACATTGTTAGGAATGCTACAAAGAATGTTATCACCAAAAATTAGGATTCTAGGAGCTTTACTTTCTGATTTAGAGCAAAATGTACGATTTTATGCATATTAGCATAATTGATTAATATAATGAAAATTTCAATTTCTTGTTACATAGTTTGGTAGATAACACCACAAGTAATGTATGTGCCAATTTTCATGGTGATTGCGCGATCGACGGCCAAAATCTTGGGGTGGGGGGGGGGGGGGGTGGGGGTCATTCAACCCTTCCCCGGCCACAGAACAGCCAAAAAAGCCCGGCCTGGTTAGGGTTAACGCCTACTGCCCATTGTTTGCAACCTGGCAAGCTGATTTGCATAAATGTTGGGAAACTACCTGTCAATGAATTAGACTATAGTACAATTCCCCTGTTTCCAGTTGTGTCACTTTGGCCTTGCTAACTTTACAACTAGGTCACCATCAAATTTAATGGGATTACTAAATGATGAAAAGGCTTGGTAAGTTCAGCTAAGTACCTGGACACATTGAGGGTCAAACTTTCGATATGTTAAACTCGAAGCTTTGCAGCCTATGTGTATCTCCACAAATGTCAATATGGTAATCACAACAAATAATTTCAAAAGAGATCTATCTTATTCTTAACAATGAAACATCCCTGTAATTTTATCAACAACATGCAATCTCTCAAAATCTGCATCCCTACATATCAAACACTCTTCTGTTTCAGTGACTGTTCCTACGTGCATTGTCATCAAAGGTCTGTGTAGGTCGCAGTTAATGAGCCAACTGTTTGAACTACAATATATCCCTGCAGTCCATTTGTTCTTAGTTGACTTCCTCATACACATTTCAATGAGATAGTCACCTGTACACTATTCACAAAACCTGAATCAGTGTATTAACCTTCGCCCCCCTTACCTGCACAGATAGGCAGGTCGTCTGCACCTGAATGCTATAAATTCTATGTTTATGAGCACAGCTCATTCCCCCACCACACCCTTCCCCCCACATCAAATTCCATTATAGTTGAAACCCAGGTACAGTGCATCTATTTACATTGTGCAGACTGTTGGAGAGGTGGCCCAGCATGAGGTCCAGATTGTCAGCCACCAGCTTGCACTGCTTCTCAAGGTCTTGGATGGCCGAGGGATCGATGGGTGGGATCAGGCTCGCCGACGACCCAGATGCTGACACGCCCGATCCCAGCTCGGTGGTAGATGAGGAGGACGAAGGCAAGGATGTCGGCGTCGTTGCTATACAGATAATTGTGGAACGTGGAGGAGCATGTTCAGCAAAGTGACACGAAAGAAATACAGAGTCCATCTAAATGTCTCACAATTTCCTGCTTGGATTGAAGGAAGTGTCCCTCCAAATTTCTAAGTCTGAACAGTCCATCACAGATGTTTTGCGATAATACAGCACACATATTGCTAAGAGACCATTTAACAACTTAATACAAACATTTGAACTCAAGGAATTCCATGTGTATGCTGAAACAAAATATTGAATTTTTGTCTGTATGCCTGTCTTCCCTCATTATAGGCATAGTTTTCTGTATACTTCTCTATGTAATTTAAATATGATTATCCATTTTAATTACAAGTCTAAAACTAGATTATTTACAATGTCAGCAAAAATAGTGTTTGAGAGTGTGAATATGCAAATAAATATTCCCTATACTGCTGTCAAGCATGCAAAGGAACTCAAATTTTTAGTACAAATAAATTTGCATCAATCAACAAAACCATGAAATTTGAATTTAAAAAAGAAAAGAAAAGGAAGAACAGAAACAAATTGGTGAAATGAATAAAAAAACTTTGTTTCATTTAGTTAGCTCAAACAATGAAACATTGTATGTCAATGGAAAAATTATATGGACAGAAACTCTTCACACCCTCTTCATGATACTGCTTAACTTAGGATTGTAAACTCCTCAGGACACATTCTTACACTTCCTGAACGAGAAAAGAAATTAATTCTATTTGACATGAAGTACATGTAATTGGAAGGTTACCAACTGATGGTACGTAATAAGAAGTTCAGGTTCAACAGTCATAGCATTCCTTTGCAGATCTCTTGCCTTTTAATACTTTTCAATTCAAAACAAATTCTACTTGAAATTAATGCTTGTCTTGACTATCAAGAGAGAAAGAAAATGAGGGAAAGAGAAAAGGAGAATGAGAAATTTAGAACTGAGAAAGAGAGATAGAACTTTATCATTCATTGACTTCCCCGAATGGACTTTTTTATACCGTGAAAGAGTTAGAAAACAGAAGACTGAAGTGAAACTATCATTTAGAGACCCACAACACACATGGGACGCTGCATTATGTCGGGTACGCAAGAGAAAGGTCTTCAGTCTGATCACTTCCTGCTTCTACTTTGTACCTCAAACAGGAAGTACATGTACTCTGGGTGCCTCTAAATCACATGCCCAAGAATTTATTCATAATGTTGCAAAGACCATTTCCACACGTCTTTCAACAGAGCATAATATCCTGTCAATCTACCGGTAAATCCGCCTTGCTCTTACTTGCTCTTGCTTGGTCTATGTCATGCATGCATTTCTATCTTGGTCATGCGTGACTTGCATCGCCCATGACCGCTTTAATACACACATAACACAATGCTTATGTCCATACATTGTAGGGGCTGTACTTTGATTCTACTATCAGCCTCATTTCAATATTTCTTGCAAAAAAAAAAAAAAGGGTTCAAACAGTACTGTTTTCTAACTTTCGGTTTACTCTCATTGAACAAAACTGATAAGATTTTACATACTATGAAAGTTTTTATCTCAGTCATAGACATTTTTACTTGTTTCTCTAATGCTTTTACAAGCTTTCACAAGCAAGAAATTTTGGAACTTACCAAATGGCTTCCACTACATTACTTTTTCCTAAGGTTGTATTTCTGCAAAATAATACCACTTCCAAATGGCTGAAGTTAAAGAAAATTGAAGTGCGTAAAACAAAATGAGTGCTGTTATGAGCAAAGCATGCTATGGACTATGATCTGTACTACATGGGTTTCTTGCGGTTACTATTATAACTATGTTTAATAGATACATAAAACAAGTTTTGATGGTGGCATGACCATGATTACAAAAATTATACTTGCTAATGGAACAAGATACAGGAACTCTGTACCAGATGTTGAACAAAAACTGAATTTGATGAACACCATGGGATGAGCAGTATGTAACAGATTACTTAAAATGATGTGGTATTTCAGTCAATGGTAATCACATTTTAGAAATGTTGAGGACGTTTGCAATCTCTGGAAATGATACTATTTGAAATTATGGTCAAGAACAAAAGTATGAAGGATGGTGTCTTGGGTCTAGTGTATATAAGTGTGTGTTACTTTTGCAATCACTGTGCTGAAAATAAAGACTGACGATGCAAAATCACTTATTTGTATGTTGGGATATAGCGATTATAAAGGTCGTTCCCCTGTTGCAACTGGCATTTGTTATTGATCACAGCATGGAATTTTGCTCAAAAGTTAATCTTGGAGAACTAGGTGAGCAACTTGATGTCATTATTATGTGCAATGTATGCTTTAAATGGCCATTTTCTTTAAAGAGTCATCAAATAAAAATATAATGGGGTGCAAAGCCAAGATTTATTGTCCCGTAAAATATGTGTTTGTGTCCTCTTCCCATATCAATGTATATGTCAAGAAAACAATGTCAGGGCAATTTTTAGAACCTGTTTGAAAAAATGTGTTTACTGAGACTTTATACTTATTGAAATTCCGATCTCAGTCCATACAAGTGCATGAACCAACTTTTACCTATACTATGCTGTCCTATGTATCGAATAAGAAAACATAACATACATGTAACATAACTTCAGCTGGATTGACACATACCCAATATGCTGGCTCTGTTTACGATGTGTTCATGTGTGCATGTCAAACCTCAAATTTGCATGAAAATCAAGAGGGCATTAGCCACTTCATGTTTTATTGACCACATGAGAGGGTAAATCACATACATTTTAATGCAATTTCAAATAAAAGATGACTGTATGTGTAACAGACACATCCTGTCAAATTAGAAGTACTACAGGTACTCAGAAATATAAGCGAAGAAGCCAGAATAAAAGAGGTGTGGGTATGGTTCGGGGGGAGGGGGGATCCCATGCACCTAATGTCATGTCACCTAAGGGTTTCATGCTTAACCCCACATGCCAGTATCCAACACAGTGGTAAAATGTCCAGTGATTTTATTGATCTCAATCACTTTACAGGAAAATGGTCCATTTTTGTGCATCGTAGTATGTACTCAGGACGATGGCAACTTGTATCTATCATCTTTTTCTTCTTTTTTTTTTTTTGCAAATTATTTGGAACACTAAAATTAGAATGTATGGGCTATAAACTAAAGTGAAAGCAACAAAATATGCAGGTGGTGTTAGACAATTTTGACAATGAATTACTCAAGCCAAGCTTGAACGTTTTGAAACAGAACTGAATGCAAAAGGGTATCTTTTGATAATTTAGGATGAATTTGGATCGGACATCTTACCACAAGGTAAACCCAAACACCAGGGTGCCACAAACCTCAAACTCACTTGATGTTTCTAGCATTGTACTCACACTTGTCAAATTATACAAGTGAACTCGCATTATCGTTTCTAAAAATCAGAAGGTCGTTCTTTGGATATCCTTTAAATAGGCAATTCAATTTTACTTCATATGATTGAAGTTGTAGCCCAATGCCAAAAGTTTTATATGAAACTTCTCCTAAAAAATAAAGGTAAATGACTTTAATCCACCTTCTTCCATCCTCTCCTTCTGAGTATTGTGAGCTATTTTGCGGCACCCTGTGAAAGACCCCAAGGGTGGTTAGGTGGCTCCCCGGGGTTGGTTTACCAGGGGTGGGGTACCTACCCCATGACGGCATCAGACTGGTGGTGGGGTAAGCAGGAGATGTAGCCCCTGAGGTTGAGCGAGAGGAACCCACACTCTGACGGATTTTCTCTGTGATATCATCAGCAACATACGATACCATATCCCCTTCCCTGGTCAGCGTACCATGAAAGGGTAATGAGCCCCCAGCAGACCCCACTGGGTCCTCTCGGGGGGAGAAACGCTCCACACATCCTGTTGCCTCGACGTCGGAAAGTTCCGCAATCGACGACGACCGTCTCTTCAGTTTGACCACGGGTTCGGGAATGTCTATGTGCAGTTCCTCAACATGTTTTGAAAGATCGTCAGTAGTTTTACCATCACTGCCGATGGCACATTCTATGTGCTTGAGTTGTTTTTCGCTTCCTAGGCTATCACTGTCACCATAGTCTAAGAATGCATCCTCTTCATCATCCCGATCTGCTTCATCAAGATGTTTCTGTGTTCTCAAGATGTTCATAGCTGCCTCAGCCAGGGGGTCGTAATCAGACTGCCCCTTGGCAGTGCTCACGGCCTCCCCCGACTCACTCCTGTCACGAGTCCCATCCTGCTTTGGTTCCACAGACCGAAGGCCGTCTGCAATCCCACTATCCCTCTGGGATCTGGCTTTGGGCGTGGTCAGAGTCTCCACTGGGCTCTGTCCACCATCTGCCTCCCCTCTGGCCGGAAGGGGCTCTGCAATCTCACTGTCCTCCATGTCACAACTCATCTATCTTTGATGACGCTCCAAAATCACCATCTTCATGACTGTACATCGTGTTGCTGTTGGCCACATCAATTCTGCTACTCACACACTATAATGAGAAAGAAAAGAATGGATGAAAACTACAAATAAATCAAGCAGATTTTAATGATTATGCAGTTTTGTGTAAACAAACAAGAACAAAAAAAAAATCAACCTGTAAAGATAAAAAAAAGATCTGTATTATTGACCTCATCATTAGACATATTTATTTGTTAAAAACAATACATGACAGACATGACATGACATGACAGACACGACAATAAGGAACCAGTTTATTTTTGTTGTGCGTCATTCGTGTTTGGCTATAACCAGACAGTCATCCATAACAATGTTTGATCATTAGCTAAACAATCACTGATATGGAGGACAACACTGAAACAGTGATTCTACTTACCTTTAATCGAGCTACCGTATCAAATCTTGTAATTTAGAGATATCTCAAGATGTTACCATGAGTGATAAGACAGTGCTTACAGATCATGCACTGATCACTCAGTGTCAGTGGGTGACTGCGTTATATTTAAACGAGGTCTTAGTCCATTGTGTACTTTCATCCCTCCCATTTGATGCAGTAGTATGAAACATCTAGTTGTTTGGTAAAGAGACTAGATCTCACGCAAGGACGTAAAGATTGTGCAATATTAGCTAAACTGTGTACAGCATGCAATTCATCGTGAGGGACAAAGCACAAAGCTGCCAATACGCATGTAGAATAGGCTAGACAACCCTTAAAAAAAAAAGAGGAAAGGGGCAAAAAACAAGTGATTATTCAATTTTATGAAATTCTTCCGAGATGTTTTCATTGCAACTGATTGACAAATTGCCCTACATTGATGTAAATAAGCATGGCTACTAAAAACACTGATCAATCAATTCAGTGCTTATTTACGTCAATGTAGGGCAATTTGTCAAACAGCTGCAATGAAATGTGATTTATGTCAGAAGTTTTAAATAATTTCATATTCTATAGGTTCTAGTATAATACATGTACCCTTCAATCCAACAAAATCAATGCACAATTATACCTGTAGACACATGAAACTAAAAAGGGTAGTAACTCCATTTTTGTGTCAGCAAAAGGGCAATTCCGCAGTTAGGTGGACATGACATGGATAAAAGAATTTTGCCTCTTTGTCTTACTCTGTAATTTAGGTACAAGTGTATCAACTAATGCCATGGATGTTCACCAATCATTAAGGTCTATCAAATTCAGTAGATTTTATTTTCTGTATTTTCCGTCTAAAACCATCATTAAAAATGTACATGTGGGACTTGGGATGCTGAAATTCACTTAAATGCAAATTACAGTGGGTTCCTTTGAAAATTTTTCCTCAAAGTTTTGCTAAAGGGTAAAAGATGAATACATTTAAATACTCCAGAAGTCATGTGACAATTTGTCAATTACGAAAGGGTGAAATGCCCTGCGGAATTACTCCGGACAAATGTAACGTTTTCTGTAACGTTACCAACCATGCTTTTGGGGGTCTAGCTGATTAATTATTGGTCGAAGTGCTAAAAATATTTGCGTGAACATTTGTCATGATGCAATAATTGAAATTAATGCAACACTTTGTTTGAAGTAACTTGAATTTTTGCACACTTTTTGTTACAAGACATTGATTTTTTGTCATATGTCCTTTTTTCGTAAAGTTACTAACCAGCCCTTTTAGTTGCCATAACAATTCTAATATTTGTTGGATTGTATTCATTCTTTTCTATATCATAAACCTGGGAAGGGTGAACAGGTTTTAACCAAGATTTTGACTTGAAATGAATAAATGGTGATTTAGTTGTAAAAATAAATATCTGAATTTGCTTAAATGTAACGTTACTAACCACAGAATTGCCCAAAAGAAAGTGTGCATGGAAAAGAGTCTTGCACATGAAATGCAGTGCTTGTTTCCTTCAGAAACAGCAGGAAACATGTTATGATAAATTGCCTTTCATCATGACAGTACTGTAAAAGTGGATATTTTCGCGTGACTAATTTTTCGCGCTTGGCCGGGCCGGAAGAGTTTCGCGTGTTTTTAATTCCGTGGAATCAAGACATCACGCACAGGCACATTATGGCAAGCAAAAATATTCGCGTGCTTTTATTTTCGCGCTAGTTTCTGGTTGCGCGAAATGCGCGAAAATTTGAACACCGCAAAAATTTCCACTTTTACAGTAATATGGTTGTAGTTGTTGTAAAAGGTTGTACAATGTATATCAACAATCAATATTCCTCTCTTCCTAATTTATCCAACAATTTTTTTTCCTGCAAATCTTTTCTTTAAAGTTGTTTTTTCTTGACCTTCCCTTCTTGTGTTTCTAACACTGTAATACAGTAAAAGTCACATTATTTTTTCCTTCTTTAAAGGCATAATTTACCATTTGCAGATGAAAGCATAAGTGCTATAAAATAGTTCTAAAATGTGAGTTAGGGATAGAAACAACCACTGTCAAAATTTGAATCCGTATAATCGATGTTAAGTGTTGTTAAATACACAAAATGTGAACAATAGTTATAATAAAAAATTTTCAAGACTAAACCGTATACAGTTACGGTTTATTGAGAAAAACCCTGATATCTCCTTATATTTCAGGTTTTATTGCAAATATTTCATATGGTAGGAGTTTTATGATACAACACACCTACACATATGCATCAAATATGATATCTTGAAAATTTTTGAAATCACTGCTCCCAAAGGTTAAACTGGACCTTTAACATCTCTCATACTCTGACTTAAGCTTGTGTGTACAATCATTGAACTTTTCTAGATTGTAGATGTTCTTATTAACCCATTAAATTAGTATCTGAAATGCCAAAACCACCTGTCGTATTACCGGTACTCCCTAAAATGCCAGAAAGTGCCCGTCTGTGTGTTTGTTTGTTTGTTTTTTAAGTCTTTAAATGCTTTACTATTTTTTTTTTTCATACAGAATACATAATCTTGTAATTCGAAAGAGGTCAAAGGTCAACAAAAGTATGCCAGAATTATTTTATATGACACACCATTCTCTTGGTCAAGTCTTTATAGGCTTACAACTAAACATAACTTACATGCATAATAAAAAATAAACATGCAATGAGTATTTTGAGTATCATTTCATAGAAAGTTGTCAAAATGAGAGCAATATCACTGTACCTTCTAGGGAACCATAGACCATTATGTACAGAATCTTCAGTTGCTAAAGGGACAATGACTACTGTCTCCTTTCATATCATGTCTTAGATCATACATGTAACATACACTTGTACAACCATGTAGGTATTTTGTTATAATTATTGATATAAAACTTTACTGTTCATGTAAGGGGTGACACTCTCCCCTCACCCTCTTGTGGGGGAGTTGAATGTTCAAATCTCTGCTACAAGCTATCAAATGGTCATTTTCACAATGGTTGTGAGGAAGTGAATACAATGTGTATCCTAGAGCTCTAGTTGACAAGAAATTTTGCCTTAATCCTAAGGAATACCCTACCAAGGACAGTCTCAGAGGCAAGCCTGGTCTTCTTATTTGCATGCATAAAGAAGTGCAAAATCTAACTCGACTTCCCGAGTTCCAAATTCTAAGTTCTGAAAGTGAAAATAGGAAATGACCGCAGATCTCTGAAGCTATAATGTAGGTCCCAAGTTTATGTACCTATAGCCATGAATGTGATATGGTAGATTGCTAATCAGATTGTGTGAGCGAAGATCCCCATCATTTAAGGTTGCCAAGGTGGCCGAAACCCCCCCCCCCCCCCCCCCGACCGAAATTACCCACACTTACTCTAGCAGGGGTTCAGTTAGTAACTCCTGAAATATCCTTAACTATGGTAGACTAGTTTTCACATCTTATCCGAACAATCCTGAAATGAGGTCCAGAATAGGTTAACAGTTTCAAGGCAAACCCCCAGAAATCGTGAAATAGGGTTGTACAATTGTGTGGCTGCTTGATGTTTGCCCCGATTCTCCCGAACATGCTTTCCTGTTCATGTTTTGTGGCTAAACATGCCAGGCATGAGACGTGCCGGACCTAGCCTTCTTTTCACAGGACATTTCGCAACATGCACTCCATCCATGGCCATGTAATGTTACATGGTTCTCGTCATGTTGCTGAAAACAGTGAAATGCTTAAGTGCTACAGTGATGCTACCTTCCTTTCCAAAACCTGTCACCAGGCGGGGCTAGCTGTGATGATGAGGGGTAGAAACTGGTTTCGGCTTCCCTTCCAAAAGCCTGTGATGGGGGTCAAAATCCTAAACCAAAATCCTAAACCATTCCATCCTTAACCTTGAATTTACCTTGAATTTACCTTGAAGGCCAGCCACACCTTGCTACTACGGCCGGTCATGGTACTTGGTAACATTAAAGCCAGGGGGTGTGTCCCAGAATCTGGAACAAGTGTTGTGTATGGTGGACCTTAACTGCGACCAGCAGCCCCAAACGCTTAATAGCGTACTGGGGCTGCGGACTTTACCATTCAGGATCATGACAGGGGTACACGTGTAGTATCGCGGATAAATATCAACTTAAAATCGAAAAATTTCTTCAATTTGAAGACTTACAGGTGAAGTTGGAAGTGTTAACAACAGGTAACATGCAACGTTTGGTTCTGCCAATAGTCCCTTTATGTTCGTATTGATGACTTTAATAATGCGACACGGTCGAGAGGAACCTGGGAGAGCTACACTGAATTGACGGCCAGCGCATGCACACACATAACATGTGCACAAATTTCAAATCCATTGACCCGATAAGATGTCTGTGTGCGCATGTGCTGGCCGTCAATTCAGTGTAGCTCTCCCAGGTTCCTCTTGACCGTGTCACATTAAGTCATCAATACGAACATAAAGGCCCGAATTCACGAAGGTGGTACAAATGAAACCATGGTTTTAAACCATGGACAAAAACCATGGAGCGCCAAGTGTCAAATGGAATATTTCGTTACGAAATCAGTCATTTCGTTGATGAAATGATTATTTTGTAACGAAATGACAACATTTTGTAACTAAATGAATATTTCGTCCACAAAATGATAATTTCGTTAACAAAACGGTCATTTTGTTGACGAAATGACCAATTTCGTAACGAAATGTTCCATATGACACTTGGCGCTCCATGGTTTTTGTCCATGGTTTAAACCATGGTTTCATTTGTACCACCTTCGTGAATTCGGGCCATTGGGACTATTGGCAGAACCAAATGTTGCACGTTTCCTGTTGTCAACACTTCAACTTCACCTGTAAGTCTTCAAATTGAAGAAATTTTTAGATTTTAAGTTGATATTTATCCGCGATACTACACGTGTACCCCTGTCATGATCCTGAATGGTACAGTCTGCAGCCCCATTCACGCATTTGGGGCTGCCGGTCGCAGTAAGGAGTACCTGGGCCCCATTTCATAAAAGATGTTAAGATGGCAACTCTTGCTGGAATGACAGCTAGGCAGTAGCAACAGCCAATCACGAAGCCGGATTCATGTTGTCACTATACAATTGCCATTCCAGCAAGAGTTGCTATCAATCAGTATATCTTGGAGGTGGAGGTCGGGGCAGGAGTGGGGGGAGGGGGTACTTCACACTTTATAGACTGATTCGGGTTCGTTGAGGGCAGCAGACAATTTGTGGCACTGGGCGCAGCCATAAGCTCATTTTGCGGTGTCCCAGTCGACCCCCCCCTCCCCCCCCCCCCCCGTTCTCCCCCACCCAACGGGCAACATGTTTATCGCGCACTTGTATGTAACAAAGGTTCGCGCACTAAGCAAGCATTCGCGCACTCAGTACGAGACGTAGTATTGGCTAAAACAACCATGCATCAGTTTTTCATTCCGTGCGTGTGAGAGGGGTGGGGAGAAGAGGAGGGGGGGTCGGCTGAGACACCGCAGTAATGGCGCTGCCCATGCCAAAAATACACATAGCGCGTCACAGAATCGGTCTAACTGTTATAACCATTTAACGTTAGAATTCTAACATTACAATTGTTAGGCTATGCATGAAATGATGTTTCACCATCTTCATTAATCAAATTATCATTATCGTGATTATCATCATCATCTGATGCGATTTATCATCTCACATACGCGTGTGACGGGAACATAAAGTTAGCTGAATACACACACACACACACACGCACACACACACACACATTACACAGTGATGTCGGCCCACCACGGACTACAAGTAGACACGTATGTTGTACAGTCGGTCGCCTGTAGCTGTAACGTTACTGATGACACAATGCATGATCATGATGATTGAGATACTCGCCAGTCTGTCACTCTTGAAATTGCGATACTGACATCGACCTAGTATTCTCGTCGTTCATGACGAAAGCGGTGTCTACGACGCCTCCATGAGAAAATTCTGACTATTCTATGGACATAATTAATGTGTTTACATAATCAATATGATTATTAAGCTGTCAAACACATCCGAGGCAAGCTTGCAAGCACGAGCACTTGAACACAGTTTAGTGCAGTATACATACCGGCACACGTTAACCGTGCACGTACCGGTACAGTACTATGTGTAGTACGTTATGTGCACGAGAATGTTAGCCGAGGGCATTGACATAGAGGGCGGCAAACTAGTAGTCACCCTGAGCCTTCCACAAAGAGATTTTCTCCTCCCCACTACCACTGGGGAAATCTCTTTGGCCTTCCACAACGAACTGTGACTACCGTGCCGCGGACAGACGTCGACCGCCACGGACCGTTTATCAGAGTATTGGCTCCACGATTAAAATCGTGGTCTTAATCTTGGAGCAATCGTGGTTATTTATTACATCGTATCACATCTTGAGGTCAATCGTGGCAATGGAGTTATTCGTAGAAAAATGTTGGACTGTTCAAAAAATTTCCACGATCAACACGATTTATTTTCAATCGTGATCATTGCTATCGCATCAGATCGTCTTGGATCGAAACAAAACGCAGCCATAATTTTCATCTAATCGTGCTTCTTAATCGTGTTGATCGGGATCAACATTTCTACTTGTCTTCCTCTCATTTATTGCACATTTCCCTTATTTTACTGGTGGACTATGCACATATTTTGCATTCCGCAAGGTGGTAGCCTGCATCTCCAAATTATAATGTATTTTATGACTGCATGGACATTTTTATTTGACATTTGAGGTTTGTAGGCCTATAATTAAATTGTTTATCATTTCGTGAGATTAATTTACAATAATTTACTATTATACATATTATTCTACTGCTAACATATTACCATTAAACAGACACACAAAAAGTAGTTCCCACTAAAAGAAAGAGAAACATTAACAAACAAGCCAGAAGTTGGCGATGGTAATATGTCAGGCACGTATTGACTATAACGTCAGTATGAAAATTAGAGGGATATCCTATCAGCGCATATCAAAGGCAAATGGTTACTCTTTAAAAGTAAAAAGAGTATTTTTTTTTTTGGGGGGGGGGGGGGGGAGGGGGTGTGGAGCATTCTGCTTCTTGTGTATGAGTGCATGCTGTTCCAGAGTTGTTTCATCATCCATCGTTTGAACCCCTCACATCTATCCTGACAATTTCCACTTTTTTATGGTTGGTTGAGCACAGTATTAGAGGAAAATGGCCCATAGTAAAACCCCAATAAACTGTAAAATCCTTTAGTTTATTGAAAGAATTGGCATCAGATATTGTAACCAACATCTGACAGCATAATTATGTTGGATGATCTGTGTCTTGGTTGAGTGAGCATGCACACTTCAGAGACGGAACGAGAATTAAAAATGCAAAAATGCACTGTTCATATTGCATGAGGGGGAGGGGTGACATAATGGATGATAAAATGACACCGTCACTGAAAGATTCACCAGAAGCAGAATGTTTCACACACCCCACATTTAAAAGTGACCACTGTCGTGATGTATAGGTCACTTGTATACATGACTAATAAGATCACTCTCATTTTCACACAGAAGTTATGTTAGCAATACCCCTGTCAATAATCTGAATTACTATCATATTTTTTTTGAGGGGGGGGGGGGTAATGTGGCATGTGCACGTGATTGGGAGGAGTTACTTCTGTTGTGTGTAAACCAGTTATGTTAAACATTATTAACTGAAATAAGAAATCAAGCCAAACCAAATCAAAATTTCAATACCCTCCCCTGTAAGATATATACCTATAGGTGCCTCCTTTGAAATAAAAAGCCATATATATGTGAATATGAAACTAAGCACACAAGCAATATTATCAATTCGGACAACTTTCTTACATTGAAGGTAAATGTTAGCCATCAAAAAGATGCACCCTCCTTTGGGATTCCATTCCATCATGATATCATTTTGTACATGTAATTCAGAGGCAGCGGCGCAAACATATTTCCCTTTTTTTTCTGAGGAAAAGGGGGTAATGATCTGATCTAATATATTTGAGAGTGTTTGTTTGTTTGTTGTTGTTTTTTTTTTTTTTGGGGGGGGGGGGAGGGGGTTAAGTGTGTCAAAAATATAATCTGTCAATTACTTTAGAATAATTCAGAGGAGGGACTATCTGAGTTTCCGGCTGGTCTGGTTGTAGTCCACTGGACTAGTCTGGTTGCTGCTCGCCTTCTTCCTCTCTGATGATTACGTAATTTAGTATTTCGCCATACTGCAGGTGTTACGTTGTCATTATCCTCAACCTGTCAACCCTTGCCATCCTTCATCAATGGTTGTGGATTGTAATCACTGTAGAAGTTACAGAAACGATGAAGTCCCTTGTCAGCCGGGCTATAATATTCCCATTCGGGTCCCGTCGTATAGCTCAAATGGTGTAATTTTCTATTCCGATCGTGAAAGATATCGTATCCTATCTCAACAGACCGCATTGGTTCGCGGTAGTCGTATCCGAGCGTATCAGAACGCAGCTGCACGTACCAGATTGGGGACACCGATCATAGTGATTGTGTTAGATCGGTACCAATCGTGCACTCAATCGAGACAATCCTATCAGATCGTATTTGAACGGGAGACCAGATAGTACAGATCTTATTGCTTGAAATAGACCAATCGTGACCATATCGCATCCAAGCGTACCAACTCGTATCGAATAGCATCATGCACCTTTATAACCGAACGTGAAATTTCAGATATATTGTCCAAAATTTCCACGATCAGTTACGAATGACGTGGCGTTCGTAACGGATCGCGCGATAGTGGGAACGCTGTCTGATCTCCAGTTCAGCGTTCCGATGAGTTGCGATGAATTGATCTGATAAACTCGAGAGAATTGGATCGAGGCCCAGCACCAAGGATGATGTCTATGCCAGCAGAGCTTTCACACTACAACCTGGATTCAAGCTTAATGCTTTGCCCCCGGCTTCCACTGACCATCGGAGGATATCTGCTCCCCCCCCCCCCCCAAAAAAAACAAACAAACCCAACAACAACAACAAAAAACAAATCAACGTTCCGATGAGTTTTGATAAAATCTGAGTCTGTGAACAATTAAGGCCTGTACAAGAATATACGTAACTATATGAATATAAATATGTATGATCGAATGAACTGAATGTTTTTGTGTTTGTTTGTTTTTTATATTTCCCGTTCGTGCAATTTTCGAGATTTTACATTTCCCGCGGGCGAGATGACGTTACATTTCCCGGCATTTGTACAATTTTTACGGGACGGTTTATTTTTTTTGTTTTGTTTTGTTTTGTTGTTTTGTTTTTTTTTTTAAAACAAATCTTTGCGTTTTCACAAAACCCGGCTCCACAATCCTTCCAATAAATATGTCAACCATTGGCTGCATCAGATTCATCAGATCATGATTGCAATCATGTGCAGTGGAGTATCGTTCGAGGGTGATCTGACAGTCATCAACCCTTCACTTTTGACAGTCACCCATTCCAACCAATCGAATAGTAATCAGACGGTAATCGAATCGAATCTGAGGGTAATACTAATACTGAATAATGAGTAAATTTTAAATCGTGCATAAAAGCGCGTCGTACCCATTCCAATTAGGGCGACATAAAAACAGTGACGACTCCTGACACGCCATGGATCAACTTTTTCGTGCTTTTTTCATGTTTTCATGTTCGTTTGTAATGAGTGACCACGTCGACCTTTAATACAAAGCATTTTAATAGAAAAAGGTACCGGATTATTCGTTTTACAATAGATTATAACTGAAATTATAAGTTTTAGATCCTTCTGCAGCCATTTAATCACTAAGCCTTCGAGTTTCACTTATCCTATCCACGTAATTCCTTCTTTTAAATCTTGTATTACATTGAAATGGAGTCAATGGCAACCAAAAGACAAAAAATTCATTTGCTTTCATTCATGTATAAGATTATGAATGACATGGCCCCCGAATATATCAAAGCTATGTTTGAGTACAAGACATCACCATACTCTCTCCGTAATCAAAACGATTTACAGTTAGGTGCCTACCACAGCCTAAAACTAATTATTGTAAGAGATCATTCTCATACGGAGCTGCAGCAGCGTATAATAACATACCTAATGATTTACGTCAACTTTCCTCTTGACCCGTTTTTAAGTTCAATTTAGACAGAACCGAAATCCTTTCCACTTGATTCTTTTTTGTGCTCCAAGCCTATGAACAATATGTAATAATGTGGTATATATAAAACTAGCAGTCACAATGTAGTAATGTATGTACCGTTCTATGTTTTTGTATTGTGATCGTGACCAACACCAATGTGCAGTCAGTCGCGGGCAGGGGACGCGGAAACGTGTTTATCTTAATAACAATGCTGGCGTCCTTTAATCAAATACCAAGTGAAAGGGGGGGGGGGGGAGGGGTATATAACGAGTCCTGTCTCACTGCTCCTGGTGGGGTCAAGGGAAAGCGCTATAGAGCCTATTATAGCAGTACACATGGTATACTAGTATAATACCTGATAGGTTTTGAGGAGGAGAGATCTGTACGTTGCTGCAGGAAAGTTATAGGATTTTCAGTCAATCTGCTTGTTTTTAGGCCTATTATACCTTGAACAATAATATCCTTTGGGTCGAAGGTCACATAATTTTTGCTATATACATTTTTGTTAAGTTTAATGTTACTTATGAATATTGCTTATCGATATATGACCTTACAAGAAGTCTGATGGGGTGAAAGTGAATAGCATAGTTATTGACACGAAACGAGAGTGGTGGGAGGTCGATGGTCAGGTGAAAGTTTGCTGTCCTTTTGTACGACAAAGAAAAGAGAGAAAAGAAAGTCATTTCATCGAGCCATTACTTCACCTAATAGGAATGTTTAGCATAGTGGTGATGTAAGTTGGTGGACATGGAAGATTATAAATCTACAACTATTTGCATGGACATAATGGTGGTGAATAGTCAAAGTTCAAGGTCAAAGATCTATATCCTAATTGTGTATAGAAAAATAAACATTAGGAGTCTGTGTATGATCACCGTAATATCATGGTGTATAAGAAGTGTGTGTGTGTGTGTGTGTGTGTGTGTGTGTGTGTGTATTAGATACAGAGCAAGATAGATATAGATGAAAAGCTAAAAAGGAAAAAAAAAACACAGACCCTTGAAATCATTATGAGATTATCTCTTCCACTGTGTATATGCGCCTATTTTCCAATGTTTTGTGTCTTTAATCAGTGCCTGTACTGTACATACATGCAACACAAATGGGAATAGATTTCGTTTTATTCTAAAAACTCTCAAACATTTCCTTTTACATTAATTTACTGTCGACAGGATCATCATGGAAACAAAACAAAATCTACACACCCTCCTTTGCTGAAGCCCTCATTGGTTGCATCACGAATGAGTAGTGTCAGTTTGTGGCGCGTCGGTAATCAGCTATCAGCGCTCCCATTCGTAGCCCCGGGGCGTCCGCATCAATGAACTTCAAACGTGACGACAGCCTGTATCACGTGTCACCGTCATCAGGGAGATTCCGAAGTGAAGTTAATTTCATGAAGTGTTGGTGGACATTTATATACTCAGCAACACAAACCAAAGGACCTGGATGTAGGCCTACAACTTACTGTATATGGTGTGCCTGTATATGCAGCTTTGTAGGCGAACCTTCAGTAACATCGCTCATAATAAGTGTAGTCACATGCGTGATTGGCATAGCAGAGGAGTGGGGCTACGTTGCGCTCTACCATAATTTTGATCGAGTTTCTTAAAAAAAAATCCCAAACAAACAAACCAGGAATACATAGTATTATTATTATTTTTGGGGGGCGAAAGTTTGTCCTAAAACTGAAAGATAGTTCTGGTAACGTCTGTGGATCTGAAGCTTAATATCAATTATCTTTTATCCGTCTCTAAAACAGCTAACAGTGACTGCAAAGTGATCACGATGATGGAGTGGATTCTTTCCAATTGTGTTTGTTGAAACTTTCTCCTCGATTTCGTTCGTGGTTATCTTACTCCGTCAGAGAGACGCGCTAAAGATTAATCAGAACTCAACGTTTGGAACTGATTGTATCTAAAGAAATTTACGGCGTTCTAACTTCTATTCGTTTTGAGTGGAACTCGGTTACCATGGCGATTATCAAACAGTGCTGCTGCTGTAGTGTGAGGAGAGGATCAATTGTTACTGGTATCTACGGAATCGTGAGTATTGATATTACGTAACTACTTGCTCTTTTTTTCCATTCCTGTTTCAGTTTCTATTTCTGTCGTGCACTCTTCCTTTTCTTCTACCCTTGCTCTTCTCTCCCCCCACCCTTCATACGCACGCACACACACACACACACACACACACACATACTCTCTCTTTTCTTTCCCTCACGCACTTTGGAAAGGGGAATGTTTTGCTAGATATTATGTTTGCCTATTTCGGAGGTCATTCGGGTGCATTGGGTACTGTATAAGCCTGATCTGCATGTTACATGTGTCGTATACTAGTATACTTTTTAGTCTTCTTAATGGGCATTTGTGCATTGCAGTAAATTGTAATGTATGGAGAAAGGGTGTTAAATCATAATTCAGCTGCCCTGTATTATTAACGTTTTAAAGAGATGATCAGTTTAGTATGAACGTGACTGTGATAATTTACGCTCGTATTATCGTAAAGACAATCGTTGATTACAAAATCAGTATTTAAGGTATACTATAAATGATGCGCTTGGTTTATAAAGGAGAATTATCTGGAACTGTTAAAAGGTAGACTGAAAAGAAAGAGTCAAAATTTATAAGCAAAACAGTGAAAATGGGATATAAATCAGGGAAGTTGCGAAAAACTGTGAAGCTTATCCAATTTCTGCACTATGAATATGCCTATATACATGATATAAGTGGACTAACGATGTCAACATGTCAACCGTCATTTTCTAATGATAGTGTATGTAAAAAAAAAAAAAAAACTTACGAAACGTAAAACAAAGTGCTATCTTTGTTTATATCTTTAAGTGTATAATATGATTATTTCAAGTTTATTTTTATTTTTCTCCATCTCAACATAATTAATAATATATACGCACAATGTACATGAAAGTAGAAAAATATCAACATTAAAATATTACTCTTTCTTTTCAGACTAACTTTGAACTGGTCCGTAGTTAATCTAAGCGAAACAGTGAGGTAAATCAATGTTGAAATGTACCTGAATTATATAGTTCGTTAAGATTCATCGTAACATATGCCATCATTTCTATAATGCCGATCCAGCTTTGTGCAACTTCGACTGTTATAAAGTAGGTTAATTAACTCGTTTCTTTATTGATATAATCCATATAGAGTCTGAATTATATACGTGGTTATAGTTTAAAAAAAAAACGGAGTTTGGATGAGTATATCCAATGCAGTCACTTTAAGTATACCTCTTTGCAGCATGAAATTTAAATGCAGTGGTTGCCACTCTGTATAAAAGATCTTACAGAGCACGGAGTGTGAGATCTCAAACACTATGTCATCATCTACTGGAGACAGCTAAGGGTTATTTCGGGGGCAGAATCTTGTCCTTGCGGGCTTGGGCGCATACCATCGTATATCCGACGAGGAATTGGGGCGATGAAATCGAGTGAGGCACTTACGGCAATCCGTAACTGTCATTACGTGTTCTTCTCCCCTTCTTAACATATCCGTATTCAAACACAAGCCAACGAGGTTTTGATTTGGGATGAGGTCGCGACTATGAGCCATTCACACTGGCATTATTATTGGTGATAAATTTACTATGTACCATCGACAGATTTGATGCAAGTGCTCCTTGTGTACGAACTCAGTCATTCGGCGCTCTATGGCTCAACTTCATCATGATACAGATTATTGTTTTAAAGGCACGCTGTAATATATAATTATATATATATATGTATATGTATGTATATATATATATATATATATATGTGTGTGTGTGTGTGTGTATGTATATATTGTGGAGTGCAGACCAGATAGGACTACGACATACCGTTCACTATACATGTCATACTTTCATACATTCAATAGGGAATAATGTTTTCTTCATCTAATTCTAATGGGTTGAGCGGGTTTTTATCTAAGTTTGTGTCAGCGTTTTGCGAACATTGTAACCCTTACATTTTTTTAAGTGCACTTTACGTGCATATACACAAAAAAAAGTAATTAAGACACCCAAAATATAGACAGAGAGCATTGATACTTATTGATATAATTGTCATATGAATACTCACCTTTCTCTGCTTTCTTGGCCTCTTTCATCATCATGTTGATTTGATTCATAGTATCATTTAAATGATTGGCGCAAATATTTTCAGAGACAAAATACTGATAAAGTTTAAAGTCGCCTCTTTTTCAAAGGGGGAGGGGGAACTAAGAAACTAAAGACATTTTGTTTTGTTTAAGATAAGCAGAACAGTCTGCATGGCGTTCAGGTGTTGTTTAATGATTTAAGCTTTAGATATAGCCTGCGATTTCTCTCCACGTCTCTGTTTCAAAATCAACTTGAATTGTTTAAAAAAATATCTGTATGATTGCTCGGATTTTTTTATTGGATTATAAACATGCTGTATACTCTGGCCGTAGTGCATAAAGAATGCTATAGTTAAAACAGTCAGTCACCACTCTGTCCGTGACACGTCAGTATCTATACAAATCAAAACAAAGCACGGCTAACCCATCATTCTTTGCTCCATGTTTGCTTTTAACGAGATTTCCAATCGATCTCTTCAGCATATGCGTGTCTGCTCCGCTAATTAACAAAAACTACCGCGAGCGTTGATTGTTGAAATGATTAAACGTTTATTGAAACGATTTGTTCGACACGTGTCCCACCTCACACGATGCCAAGCCAGTTTTCGAAAGTATAATAATACATGCAGCATGATGACCTTTTTGTTTTGTTTTGTCATGTTTGTTCTGCTTTTGTTGTTGTTGTTGTTGTGGTTGTCGTTGTTTCTCACGCACATCAAAACATAAAATCACCCAGCACTTGAAATTTCCCTTTAACGATATAGCCATGACAAGTTTTGAAAGAATCCCCGTAGAACCTGGGACAAGAGTTTTGTTTACGTATTCTCTTCCGAAATCGCCATTTCTTTGTAACTAAATTTTAATGTATCTCTTTTATAAGCCGTCGTAGGATTACAAAATTCATCTGCCATATGCTTCATCCTTATATATTCCATATCCCTCGTCTGTATTTTCTTTCCATTCTAGTTGTATTCAATCATCATCATCGCCCATACATCACTCATGTTCAAGGCCGACTCAATCTGGGGTGAGTTTCGCCAGCCCGTCAATGATAGTGGTCTCTCAGTGATGAAAAAATTCACTCACAGCGAAAAAGCTTGAGTAAATACAAATCGTTGAAATTGTATGTTTATTACCGTATCTGCATGTGCTTTTGTAGAAGTAAGTACATCACATTTTCGGGGCGCCACGCTGAAAAAAAAGGAAAATTAAAACATCAGTTTAATTCAAAATTATTCATTTCGAATCTACAACATTCTCCCAACAAAGGTACATAAACAATCTGATGAACTCAGCTAATGTGGAGCGTATTAATAACTTCTTGAGAAAAAATCGTCGTGGTGTAGCATAGTCAAGTGACATGAAGGTACTTTTCTTCTTGTTTCAGAAATAACTCAAACTGTGATCTTGAAAGAAAAGATAAATATCGGGGAGATCAGACGAACATTCATCCTCGTGACCAATGGCAATAAGGTGTACGAGATAATCCAGAACTACTTACCCTTCCATGTAATGGTGGACTGATCCTATATCATCGGGTACACTAAATGATAAAAAATATGGTTTCATAAGATGATAATCTATACTTACAATCTTAATGACCACGGCTCAAAAGTGAGTCAAATCAAAATTACTCCTTGTATCCATTTACTGTGACGGTGGACTGGCTTCTTGATCATATCATTCTAAATTAAAGTTATTCAGACTGGTACATACTAAATGAAAGTTATTCAGGTATAAGTTATTCATGGTTTTGACGGTGATACAGTATATACATGCTTTATCTTCCAGATCTACAAGGAAAGATCCAGCCTCATTTCGCCGTGAAGCAGTTTTACAAGTTAGGTGTGTATCATAAATATTCTTGTTTATATGGTTATATCAAATTTTATTTCAGTTCTATTGTTCCTGTTACCGTTTTCAGTCCTCCATCACACTGACAATATTCAAATAGCACTATAATGTTTCGTCAAGCGCTAAAGCATCTCCAGTCATTAAAATAATCATTATCTTCAGAGTATATACTACAGTATATACAGTACAGTCGGCTCGTTTTTTTGTCTCAAAGGAACTGCAATGGTGATACAGGTGTATATATCACTGTATCAGCACAATGGAAAAAAAAAGACGAGGAAAGAATTTACGAGAAAGATGTGATATTCAAATACAGTATATCACATTGGCCAATATTGACTTACTTTTTATCTTGCAGGAGATATCATCAGTGAAATCGAAGATAGTCACCGGACCGAATACTACGGCAGAATCTTTGCCCTGGTCTTCTTTGGTCTCTTCCTGCTTTCCTCCATCCTTCTGGTTTTTGCATCGTGCAAGGTGAACCACCTCCTCATGGGCTATAGGCCTAAAGTATTAAGTTCTTGTCCTTCTCATGGGTAGCCTTTTCAGTGCTCTACCATGAGAGGTTCCTGCCATTGCTACTGTGCTAGCGTTGCCAGGTACCCATTTATACACCTGGGTCGAGAGGGACATTGTTGGTAAAAACATCTTGTCTAAGAACGTAATCACGGCGGGGCTGGATTCGAACTCGGATCCTCCGATCGGGAGTCGGGAGTCATATCCACTATGCCACAGTGCCCTCATTTTCACACCAACGGTCTTAAGACGCCTCTACTCCTCCCGTTCTTAACATTTCAGCCCCTCAAAGCCATTATACTATTCATCAGTTTGGTAAACTTTAGAAAAGAATTGAGACACATTTGCATCGTACGTTCCTGAAACAGGATTGTATCATGAAAAGATGACAACTTGTGACTTGTGAGCGTGTAAATTCAGAAGAAGTCTTGATTCATAAAATTCTCCTTTAATCTACAAAATTAGACCGCCGGAGGCGCTAAAACAGTTCCCAAAGAAAAGCTGGAGACGTCTCTGCAGTAGCAATCTTCAATTTCCCTAATTCGACATAGCCGGGATTTTTCTGATATTTCTAGCATGATGTTGCGATTGAAATCAGTATGGGGATAATCAGTTGTCACTCTGATACAGCAAAAGAGGTGTGTCTCTTTCTTCTGACTACAGAGATACCGCTTCCTGCTCTTACCGTTCCTCATCGTCCTATGCAGCCTAGTTGTTCTCCACTTCATCACCGTCGTCGAACTCTTCGGTGCAATGGTAAGGAAAATCGTCGTCGTTAGTCGTGAAACTAAACTGATGGCGAAAGACACCGATTTATGTGTTCCCATACATGAATGCGTCAAGTCGTGATGCTGCCAATTTTATACAAGTTTGACATGTTCTTGTAAGGCAGCATCGGGTGGTTCAGTAAAAAACACACACACACACACACACACAACATACAAAAAAAAGATCTATGTTTGATTATAGCAATGTACAATATATTTAAGTACACTGTACAGCACTGTACATGTAGATCAGCTCACATGTTTACGATCATGGATGAGTTGAGAAAATGACGTGTTTGTTCCACAGGTACGACATATCTTGATTATACTGGAGGTTTCAGGGAAGCAAAGCAATAAATTTCGTCTACACGTGTGTTTGATCGTAAAGGATTAAAGGGATCGTATAGTTTTGGTTGAGACCTAATTTCAGGTTTCTAACATTTTTGGTGAGATAATGAGAAACCTTTTATGAAATATAAAAGAGCATGTAATTCCATGAGGAATTCAACGTTTATTTGATGAAAATTGGTTTTGAAATGGCCGAGATATCTAAAACAGAGCAATTCTAATTAAGTGTGGGACCCAAATTTTATTACGATCGCTTTGTTTTACTTTGTTTTTGGATGTTTCAGTCATTCCAGACCCGATTCTCATCAAATAAACTTTGAATTCCTCTTAAAATGGTATGCTCTGTACTATTTCATATGTGTTTTCTTGGTATCTCGCAAAAACTTAAAAGCTCAATTCTCATCTCCACCAATACTGCACTATCCCTTTAAATATCTTATATTTCTTTCTTTTTTGCGCAAAATAATCTTCTTCATGCACCTTACTTATTTTTTTTTTTTTTTGCTTTTGCTTTTGCTTTGCTTTGGTTTTTCAGCTGCAGATGTCTATTATGGGCATATCACTGGTCTTGCCTCTGGCCTTTCACATCACTTCAACACTCATTGATGTAAGTACAACTATACTTGTTTGTGGCTGACGTTCTTGCCAGCACGAATTGATTCATTAAACAATCGGCTTCGATGTTTTGTTTGTTTGTGTGTGTGTGTGTGTGTGTGTGTGTGTGTGTGTGTGTGTGTGTGTGTGTGTGTGTGTATGTGTTTGCGCTCTATACTCTCTTTGTGCAGCCATACACTTGTATAGCATTTGAATTACTTACATCCATATTGATTCACCAAACAATTGCTGCAGGCATGAAAATACGTGGGATCTATGCAGAAAGCAATTTGGTAAAAAAAAAAATCAGATTCAACGAGTTTGACGAAGTGATTCCGACATTAAAAAAAAAACCAGAAAGGAAATCATCTGGAGTGCTCTTGATTGTATCTTTACATTACTACTTTTCTTCAAGATCATATGGTGAAAATTACGCCTTCGAAGTGAGTACATGTAGGCCTACCGAGTTTAGCATTGGCATCAATCACATTTCAGGATCATATATTAAAAAAAAATGTATGAGGAATCTCGGATTTGGTGCAAGTACTGGAAAGTGTCGACCAGCGATCGCAGAAGACTGTATTTTCTATATGTTTGTTTGTTTGTTTTCCCAGCTGTCGTGCGTGCTGTGCGTGGTTTCTCTCTTCCAGCAAATCCAGCAGAGACAGCGACAGCGAGAGCAAGGATCACGGAGACTCACGTGACCCCAGCCAATATCCCTTCTTTAGGCTAAATCGTCTGAGATGGATGTATATATATTACTATATAAGAAAACCCCTTATCCACATCATCCTGTCGTTTGTTTGTTTTTTTGCTGCACAAGTAGCTAAATTCTTCTGAATAAGCTAAGAACAAGTTTGGTAAATACAGAGCTTCCAACCAGTAGGGCCTAAAATATCAAAACTGACGAGAACACAGAGATAGTTTTAAAAGGAAACAAACTTTTAAAAAGTAGAAGAACCTGATGTGTAACGGAAATAAGAGAGAGAGAGAGAGAGGACAATAAAGGAAACGATATAAGTGATAGCATGAACACCAACAATATTTGAATCATACTTTTTTTTTTTTTGCTTTTTATCCCAAAGTTGTTTCCCCTCACTGAAACCTCCCCAAACCCCCCCCCCCAAAAAAAAAACACGATGATCTAATCTCCATTTAGTCGACATTCTTTTTGTTTGTGTATGTAGCTCAAGGAGAAATAAAGTTGGCATCAGTTTCACACGGTTTTGTGCAAGTGTGTTTTGTCTTCCATCACATGGTTCTTCAGATTGTACACCTGCTTCTTTTTCTCCGGACGATTTAATGATCTTACTTAAAACAATGAGCATATGAATAATAGTAATGATATATATGACTTACGGTGCGCTAAATCCACTCTGTAGAGTGTTCAAGGCGTATACATACTACAGTGTATTATTACCCCGGTCACTGGATAGGCCTACATTATTTCAAACCACTCTTCACTTCCTGGGGAGCATTCTAGCCAGTCGCCATCTTTAAAGGACAAGTTCACCTTCAAAAACATAAGGATTGAGAGAATGCAACAATATTAGTAGAACACATCAGTGAAAGTTTGAGAAAAATTGGACAATCGATACAAAAGTTATGAATTTTTAACATTTTTGTGTTTGAACCGCTGGATGAGGAGACTACTACAGCTTGTGAGTCATATGCGTACAACCGTATAAAGAAAATGTAAAGAAAATTCAACATATTTTCACTTTTTTCCCATAATAAAAGAGCACTTGACTTGCCTCTTTCTAAAGGCAGGGGGAATAATATTACCCATAACATTTGTCGGTAACGAGTCAGGGGAATGTGTACTTTTTTTCAAAAGATGAAATTTTGTGAAATTCTCTTTATATTTTCCTTATACTGTTGTACGCATGTGACATCTAAGTTATTCACACACTGCAGTAGTCTTCTCATCCAGCGGTTACTGCACAAAAACTTCAAAAATTCATAACTTTTGAACGGATTGTCCGATTTTCCTCGAACTTTCAATGTGTTCTACTAATATTGCTACATTCTCTCAATCCTTATGTTTATGAAGGTGAACTTGTCCTTTAATAGGCACGCACATCAACCAGCATTCTCATCCTACCGGGTACCCATTCATACTCCTGGGTAAAGAGCAGCAATGTGGACAGACTGCCGTGCTGAAGGGCAAACGTGTCCGGACTTCATGGGGCTTGAACCCACAAAACCAAACCACGAGCATGTGATTCAGAAACATGCGCTTTTATCCACTCAACCACGGCACCTCCACACATGCTTTTCAAACAAACATGCTTTTTAAGTCAACATGTCACATGCTTTTCAAGTAGAAAAGTTTCCTTTAGCCCAAGAGTTATTCTCCTGGAAATTGTGTTAGTGCTGGAATCTCATAATATCAGAACAACATCAATGGTATATGTGTATAGGGATTGAAGGCAATATGCTTCCTACTGAGGCGTTGCTTAAAAGCACTTACAAAACACACGTTACATACTTCAGTTTTAAAATACACACCCAGAGTAGTGGCATAATGTTTGATAATTTTGATCATTAGAAGGTTTTATTCATGTTGATAGGGCAAGGCAACGCATTTTTCCAAGAACATATCACATTGACTCAATTCTGCTACAGAAATTTGATGAGGTATCAGATTTAAAACGAACTCATTACATTCATTGAATAAGCTTATCCATATTCTATTACATATTACACACACATGCACACATTCTATTACATATTACACACACATGCACACACACACACATACACACACACAGACACTCATACACCATATTGATGAATGGGAGAACTGTAAGAATTCTGAACAAGATGACAGCACACGCAACATTGACTCTACACCTACACGTGAGTTTGGAAAATAGTGGCAGCTGTATCATCTTGATAAACACACAATGTTCATTCCTTCATTCATGTTGCAACCAACTTTGTTTCAGTTACATGAACAGAACTTACCCTGATGGTGAATTTATGTAATATTACTAACATGCGGGGAAAAAAAATAGACTTAAAACTCAATTGTGAATCTCAAGTAATAGGACTATTGCCTCGTACACTTTAGGAAGCAATATATTGGTTCTTGGGTACTAGCCCATGCCATGGCAATAAAAGAAGCATTGATTATTTTAAGTACATTCCTTTGGATTCATCATATAGTACTGGAATCATTGCACTTAATTAAATGTAATCTATTCTGACATATCATAAGTATTACACATTTGTGAACTGCAGTGACATCAATAACATAATTTTTGGGGGCAATCCTTCTACACTGAAGACAAACTGTCTGATGGTAGTTCATGATAGTCCAAATGGAAAGGCTGCAGCGAAAGCCTGATTAAGTTTCAGAACACTGACTCTTTGATGTCAATATCATTGAATGTAAGACTGTAAGCTTTCCAGTGATATATAATTAGTCAGAGTCAGTTGGTATGAGAGACCAGCCACCAAAGGAGATCAAACATAGTTTTATATATAATATACTATTATATACATGTAATAAACTTTAGAAGTTAAAACTGTGGGAGATGAGGCATTCAAAACAATAATCAGACAGTTCAAAATAAAAGTGGAGTTTAAAGTTCAGACATTCTCTGACTTTAGAATATGTGAATGAGGTATATAAAATGTCAAACTTATAATCTTTGAACAAATGCATGTACTGAATTCCTCCTTTTGTCACAAAGTCACCTTAATTTCATATATCTTAGTTCCGATGTCTGTGGCTTATCAGGCTAATGTGATGACACATCACTTATTCGTAATTTCTGCTAGCCCTTTCTGGCAGTTGAGCTGAAGCTAGTCATACAATTTCTGCTTCCTCTTACAACATGGCTGCCAACCTCAGTACATCAAAACAAATACTGATGCAAAATTAAACAAGAGACATGGGGTCTCGCACTCACTTGAGTATCGCAAGTTCACCTTCCATGCACTCTTGCAGACTCTTACCTGACAACATTGGAAACTTAAGGCGGGGGCAACTTTGAGAGCTGGGGGGGGGGGGGGCATGGTGTCCATTTGCATATTCCATCACAATGGTAAATATACCTTCACTTTCAATGTTCTCATTGAAAACTATTCAAGCTCTTTATCATGTGGCATTGAATCACATCCTGCAATCTGAACATGATGCAAAAAGACTCACTGCTGTAATACTGTATATTGTATAAGGGCACAATTTTGAGCACAAGTGCTTTTAAAATGGGTCTATAAAATTTCTGTGAATAAAACTCCACAAGGTATTCATCATAACTAGAAATGTCGCTACAGCGACTGGTTATACCCCCGCCAAACAACATTTCATAAGCTTTGGTCAAAACAACATTTCATAAGCTTTTGTCAAAAAACTGAGGAAGCAGTTAAATCCGCAAGATCTTTCCTTGATCTTCTGCCATTAATATGCCGTTACCATGGCAACGTACTTTCGGGTACTGTCGAAAAATGCGTCTTGCACATCTACAACCAAAGGCACACATCTGTACCAAGTTTCATGGAAATTGGGCAAAAACTGAGGAAGTAGTTTGCAACACAAAATTTTCCATCATTTTGGCTCATAATATGTGAGCTGTTACCATGGCAACATACTTTTTGTCACTGTCAAGAAATGTGTCATGCTGACCTATATCCTAAGACAAACATTTAATATGAATTCCATGAGAATTGGAAGAACACTGATGAAGCAGTTTTGCCATGAAGCATTTTGCCCTATATTTTACCAATAACATGCCGTTACCATGGCAACGCACTTTTTGCCACTGCGGAAATATGTGTCTTGCACATTAACATATTCAGATGAACATCTGTACCTAATTTCATAAAAATTGATCAAAAACTGTGGGAGGAGTTCGCGACGCAAGATTTGTACCCATTTTTGCCCATAATATGCCGTTACCATGGCAACGTACTTTTGGGTACTGTCAAAAAATACGTCTTGCACATCTACAACCCAAGGCACACATCTGTGCCAAGTTTTATGGGAATCGGTTGAAAACTGAGGAAGTAGTTCGCGACGCAAGATTTGCAACGGACCGACCGCCCGACCGACCGCCCGCCCGACCGACCGACCGCCCGACCGACCGCCCGACCGCCCGACCGTCCGCTGATTCCTATATACCCCCTTCAAACTTCGTTTGGCGGGGGTATAATAAACTCTTCACACTACATAATAACTTTAGATATTCCCATGATAAAGAATGATCACATCTCTCTGAAAGTCATATTGAATTTCTAGAAAACTTCATCCACATGAAAATATTTTATTGATGTGGCTAACAATTTTTTACTTACTTTCTTATGGAAGAATAGATGCATAATCTGCTAAGTTGAGTCTTCAATCATGCCATCTAGGCATCATGACAGGTTATGACATAATGTGAACACAATAAGTAATCTGCAATCATAAAGGGATGACACCTCCCTCATACAGGTCGCCACGGTTGCCCGCCTCCCTCGCGGTCGTTATGGCGATGACTCGATTTCTGAGGACCTTGTCCCAGTCCTCGCCCTTGTCCATCTTGGAGACTCTGGTTGGGAGCGAAAGCCACCGGTCTACCTCCTCTGAGGGCACTGTCGCTAGGTGTGCTGCCCCCATTGCTTCGGGAAACTTTGCAGGAGAGGCCGTTGCCACGCAGAGCGAGATGGGTGGAAGGTCTGCTCTGGGGTTGGCAAGTCTTGTGTTTCAGAACAAGAGAAGAGAGAACACAGCATACATTTGCATCAAAGAGGAAAATACCTTAACATTTTAAAGTTCCTAGCATCAGTACAGATTGATTCTACAATCTCTACAAAGTGCAATCCTATAAAGATTAGCAAAAGACAGTGTAAAGTATATGTGCTTTCTTGTGTCATGATTTTTGTTTCCTTTCATGTCAATCTTTTACAAAGACAGCATTATTTGTCTTCATTTCATTGAGCAGTTAACTGAATTAAGTTAATGAGTCAACAGGGTGAAAGCAAAGAAGTACATAAGTTGCATTTTCTTGTAATGTGCATAAAGACACACACTACAAAGGGATGTCTTCGGTTTAAGTCACTGGTATAAGAATTACATTGATATGAATACTCTACAAAAATCAAACTGTAAAACGAGTCTAAACATTATATTTCTAATGCTTCTAGCAATCATACATGAATGAACTTTGAACTGTAAAACGAGTCTAAACATTATATTTCTAATGCTTCTAGCAATCATACATGAATGAACTTTGAAAACTATAGTATTGAGTTTTGCACCTGTTGAAGTAGTAAGAAACAGCAACAGCTGAGTGGGGACAGAGTGAGTAGGCGTCCTCTTTCCAGCATCGCTGCATGGTGGACAGGACCACGGAGTCATCCACAGCATATGAGCTGATTGTCTCTCTTATCTTAGGAAAGGAAAGCACATACAGAGAAAATGTGTAAATTCTGTCGTGCATCCTCTTCCGCTTAACCCTTTCTGGGCCCGGAACTTTGGAGAGTGTGTACAATGCTATGTGGTTTTCAGTGCAAACTGGCACTCAAGGCACACAAAGGATGAATTGATGTCCATGATCCACAGTATCAGCTCATTACAACATCAGAAATAAAGATTTTTTTTTGACATGTTTGTTAAATTACAGATCGGCAGTTGCGATCTTACAAATTTTATTTGTCAGAGGGAGACAAACTTAAGAAAATTAAAACCTCAACCTTTACCCCTCTACTTAATATTTTATTCTCTTGCATTCACCAGAGATGTACATTTCAAAAACACCCCACCATACATGTACCTTTTTATTCCAACACCTAGTCTGCAAGGAAACCTTTGTGATCCAAATCCTATAATATTTATGCACCAGCATGCTTTCACAGTAGCAGCAGCCATATACTTCTGAAACGCTGATCCTTATAAACAATTTATTCTCAAATACGCAACAGATAGATGCATACTTCTATTCAAAAGTGAATGAACTGTATGGTATTCCTATTTCCTTCACAACTACCACTCAAAAGGAACTTTATTGTGAACTGGGCACAATATTTTATGTGGCACACTGAATACAGAATCACCATAAATGCTGAAGCCATCATACTAACAAGCTAGCACTGACCCTCTAGGAGAGCTGACTGATAATTGTATTACAAGTATCAAGATAGAGTCCAGGGCAATTGAGAAACCCTTATATTTCAGAGAGATTAACTGTAAAAGTGGATAATTTTGCGCGAGTAATTTTTCGCGCTCGGACAGGTAAGATGAGTTTCGCATGTTTCTAATTCGGCAGAAATGGGACAATAACTACTGGAACGTGTGGTATACAAAAATATTTGTGTGCTTTTATTTTTGCACTAGCTTCTGGTTGTGCGAAATGCAAAAAAATTTCCTCACCGCGAAAATTTCCACCTTTACAGTAGATCAGTTCAATAACTGAGAAGATCCTTAGGTGTTCTCCTACTAAATCTTGTCAAATATATCATCGTATCAAATCTATCATGAAACAATATATAGATGATGACTGGCGGGGGAGGGAACATACCGAATGTTCCACCCGAAGGGTTTGAAATGCTATTGAGGGAGGTTATAAGTCCTGAGATGAAGTCGTGGGACTTATAGCCCCCCGAAATATCATTTCAAACCCTGAGGGTGGAACGTTTGGTACATGTTCCCGACAACAAAAGTCATCATCTGTTATATTATATGGGTTAGTCAAATATGTCTAAACGTCAACCATCAAAGATCGTAGAGATTCAGTGTACGATCTTTGCAACCACCAGCATGCAGCACAATGCACTCGATCGCTCGCTCACGCAGAGCCAAATTCACTGTGCGCGTGTGGTCCTATAGGCCTTCTGTCATTTGTTATGTGAAAATGTTTTCCCATGGGAGAACATTACCAAGAATGTTCACCCATGGGCAAACATAACGAATGTACCTCCATCACATGACTGTGTTCAGCCAATCACTAACCGGTATTTGACTAACCCATTTAATATTTGATAATATTATTGTGTTTTTGTTTCTAAATGGGGATGTTTCCTTTCATGAGGGTTAAAAGTCAAGAAAAGAGAAACCAATGCATTGCCCCGTCAAGACCATTCCTACCTTTTTCCAGAGCTTGGTGTCTATAGATGAGTGTCCTTCCTCTTCAAACCTCTTCATGACATCATTGATGTGATTCACATCTCCGCCTGAATACAGCCACAATACTCTCTCCCAGTTGTATGGTAGCTGCAAAGTGAAATGAAAATGCTGACACAACTATTGCAGCGTGATGTGGGCAAAATCAACGTGTTCTAACTTGAAGGCAAGATTATTATCCTATCATATGTTAATGTTAATTTACTGACATTTTATAATCCTTCCAGATGTTTAAGGTCATCCGATTGTAGATTGCTTGTTGTTCCAAAAACGAAGAAATCATGGGGGGATCGGTCGTTTGCACATGCTGGACCTTACCTATGGAATCAGTTGCCTCAAGCTATCTGTCACATTTCGAATGTTGACTCCTTTAAAGTTGCCCTCAAGACTCATTTGTCCATGACCATTTTCCAGTAGAATTGTATATTATGATGTATATTTTTTCATTATCATTATTGTGTCATTCATTTTCATGTGCATGTTTGTGTAAGGATTTTTGTATTTCATGACTTACTTCTTCTACTGCGCCTTGAGCATGTTAACTATGTGGAACTGGCGCATTATAAGTACCCTGTATTATTATTATTATTATTATTATCATATATTTCTACCTCCCTGGTATGATCGAACTTGTATTCGATGCATTGTGTAGATAAAACTTTCGTGTGCATTTTACTTTTACGAATCTTGGCTCCTTGTGAAATTTTATGCTTTCAAAATTTTCAGGTTTTACAGTAATCACATTAACCTATTCCATACAAGAACCTGGTAGCCCGTGTATTAAAATCTGTGGGGATTTCAGAATTCAGCATGGAATGGGTTGAGGTTGTTCACTCGGCTGCTGTCTATTGAGTTATCTCTGATGTGTATCTGTAAGTGGCACAATGACATTATTTGTGAGGGGACAGGCAAAGAATGTGTGTCATTACATAACTGGTTGTAATCCAGTCCAGTCTATAGACTGAATGAAAATGGACAGTGGACTTTGATCGTCAATGGCAATTTATGTTGTGTAGTTGCAAATACAGACAAGTTGTTGATAGGAAACTCTTTTTAAAGGGGTAATTATCCTAGATGTTACGCAAAATCATACCATATGCAAATCACATGGTCCTGGACATAATGGACAATGGGTATGTCAAGAACATAGTGTATTATGCAGATGGGCTCATGCATCATGTGTGTAAGATATACACACATGGACTTGCCCCACAAATATGCAGATTTCACATTTGACCTTGAACTTTGATGCTAACGATTGTTGACTTGTTTCTTCTTTTAGCAAAGCACAACTCTGATGAGGAAGGGCATGACACCAACTGAAATTTCACATTGATTAGAAAATAAAATATCTGGATAGATGGAAAGGAAGGAAACATGACACCATCAATGTGGAAATACAAGGACAACTGCCATTCCTACTGGCAAGTTCTTTGCATATAATGTCAATGGCAAAATTGAGAGGTGGCTCTGGGTGGGTTAATGAACTTTACCTGGATGTCGATGGCAGGAGAGAGAGTCTGGACGACCTTGCCCATGGAGTAGTCATTGTTGTTCAGCGTTCTGTGCACGATGTCATTGCTGTTGACGGCACACACAATCTTGAGAGGCAGACCCATGTGCTTAGCAATGCTAGCAGCTGAAGGATCAAAGTACATTGCCAATAATACATACAGGTTGTGAGCACACTGCCATTTTGATTTGGTCCATGAAATACCAGGCATCAGAACTTGAACAATAGCACAGCTTATATTCGTGCACATACAAAGCTAAATGGTTCACCGATTGCGCATTATCTATTAACAGAAAATGCATATTCTGTGATATCCTGGATAGTATATCAAGTTCATTTCAAGTTCACTATGCACTTCATTCAGTGAGGATAAAGTGCCTTGCACAATATTTTGATAATAGTGGCTACCTATACAGCTCACACAGTACAGGTCTACCTTACGGTGCTCGTGGCAGTTCAAGAAAAATTCATGTACAAACATAAAAGAGCAGGGAAGAAAATACAAACACACTAGCAAGCAAAAAAATCAACACAATTCTCTTGGACATGACAGATTATATCTATGTAACTGCTAATATGAGAGGAACAAATAGGTTTCATAAAACCTATATGTACCTCTCACATCATATAGGGAGCATATAGCTGTTATTTTCACGTACAGATATTTTCGCGAATGAGTAGGTCATGGACATTTTCGCAAGATTTTTTTTTTGAGAATTGACAATGAGGCTCGACATAAGTTTACAAGTAGCCTAGCTCACAGCGATATCTTCGTGTGTCGTTAAATTCACGGTCCAACAGTGACTCACGATATTTGCAAAAATTAAACCCTCGCAAAAATAATAGCTCATACAGTAGCTACAGCCAACAGACTGACAACCATGAACACTCTGAGATCTCTTCCAATGAATTCTGTAAATTTTCCACTTACCAGTCATATTTCCTCCAGCCCCTGTGGGGATGACAACTTCGACCTCTTTGTCACATGATGGGCAAACATTGAAGTAGCCAAAGAAGAAGTGGATGATATGACCCATGACCCGACCCCAGTTGATGGAGTTCAGCGTTCCGAGGTTATGTCGGTCCCTGAAAGAGACATCCGTGCACACGGGCTTGATAACCACGTCGGTGTCGTCGGATGTCCCATCAACTAAGTTTGATTAGAGTGAACAGATTTTGGCATGAGCACTTGCTTTGTAGATTAGAGATATCCCAGTGATGTGGTCATCTTGCCAAGAAAGCATGTTATAACACAAGACTCACAGTCATATTAATGTACAGCTCAGCAAGTCTACAATTTCATGAAATTACAGAGCAAAATATAATATAGGTGCTGCATTCAAAAAACTTTTCTCAAAATATCAAGGAATGGTATTATTTTTCTTAGGCTGAGTCTATCAGTATCTGTTTTATAAGCTAGTAATTTCATCATCGTGCTACAAAATGTATTTCTAGCTGAAATTTGATGAAAACAAGGAGCTTACGAAGGACTGCGAGAAAGCGTCAAATCATTTTCATCATCATCACTAATAATCCATTTGTTATTTTACATAAAATGACGCAAGGAAAGATGGCTGTGATGATGACGTCCACTCGTCTTTGCTCTTCACCTGAGAAAACATGGATGTTCTTGTCAATGGCGGTGAACATGGAGAGCTTCTGGAGCCTCGCACACTCAGGGACAAGAAGGACCAGGTCTATGTTGTCGAGACCTCTCACAGCTTCTATGGCTGCACTACCAGTATCACCCGATGTTCCTGCGAAAAATAAAGACAAAATACTATAGGAATATTCTCATTTAGTCTCAGTCACAGGACCAGATATACAATACTTCCACATGTAACACAACACACAATATAAAGATAGAAATGTGTAGTCAACAAAACCATAAGAAGATATTGTAAAAGGGCATTCTAATCGAGACAATAAAGCAATAAAGCAATAAAACACTGAGTATCAGGAACAAAACAGTGATGATGGGTATAAAAAGGAGTGAAAGAATAGCAACAGAATTAGTGAAGCGGGAGGGGGGGTGGGGGTGGGACCTAACTAGATGTGGTGTGGCAAAAGAAAGGGAAATAAGAAATAAAATAAGTGATTAGCGAAATGATTCTACAGGGCACTGAATCTCAAGGTACCCATCCTGACACAGTCCGAACCAGCAGACAGAAGTTCTAGAGACGACTTGGCACCATTTGACCTTATGAAGAACTCCCGACCTCTCTTTAAAAAAAAAAGAGGGTGATTTGGCTAAAAAAGTATAAAAGAAAATGCAGTTCCCATACGAGTGTGTAGTAAAATTATCAAGAAAAAAAAATTATTCCTCCCATCTTCCACAGGAGTAACGTACTGACATTGTCTCATATTTTATTTTTCACACCATACGCCTCTTAACTCATTCCTCACGGGAACCTGGTATACCAGGTTCCAAAAATGTAAACAAGAGTGCCTGCATTTGTGGCCTAAATTCATGTTTATTTGTGTTATACTGCCAAGATAATCTAGCAATCAAAGGCAGGGCTCACTGTATTTCAGTGTTTACAACTGACCCCGTTCAGGAGCCTCATATTGTTTATAACAAGAGTCTGTCGACAGGCAAAATGAAAAAAAAAAATCTTGTTTGGGGGCATTGAAGGCTCTTAGAAGAACGGGTAAATACCTCCCTTTGTGAATTATTTTTATTTTATACATCTTTCAATTGTCAATGAATAGAGACTAGTTACCTTGTCCTGTCATGCATATGGTGTCATGATGGTCTTTCTGCTGGACAGAGGTGCATTGCTACACCTGAGTCGGCTTCCTAATCTATATCAACTTAGGAGGTATCACTGGATGCAAATGAAGAAGCTTGGCAAGTATTTAAGCCAAGTGCCTGGACACATAAAGTGTCAAGTACTGTATGCACGGAATATTTTATGAGGTTTTTATTTTTGCAAATTTTGCGAGTCAGGTGCTATTTGTGAATTCAAAAACATGCGAAATATATTAACTTGTTATATCGTTGTGTTCCACAATCACGAAATGTAACCACTCGTGAAATAGTCAGGAAGTCCCAATTCGCAAAAAAATTAGACTCGTTAAATATATGGCATATACAGTAAGCTGGTCCTCCACTCTGGCAGCCAATACTAACGCATATTTATTGGGCCTACATGAATTTGTTCATGTGACTGGCATGTGCATTTCGTTATCACAATAGATCCTTTTGTTTCACTATATCAATAAGGATATGTGTCCTATGCTCTTAACTGGATGAATGAATAAATGAATAAGAGTAATAATATTAGTAGTAGTAGTAGTAATAATAATAATAATAATAATTATATAAACAGCAAATGAAAAAAGAGTCATAACAATGAACATAATGGTAATAATTATGACAATGATAATTAGAATACTGATGTAGACAATAGCAACTAAAAACAATGATGACAGAGTAACTCAAAACGTGAATATTAATACAACTGTATTCACCAACAATGAGGATGATATTCTTCTTTCTCTTTGCCAAGAAGTACTGCATGAACTGGGCCAGTGACACCATGGACAGGTCTTTGAAGGAGAGCGTTTTGGTGTGGAAGAGCTCCATGACGTTGAGATCGTTGGAGAGTTTCGCCACACGCAGGGCCTCTGGGATCTTCAGCTTGGCCATGGCTCGATCCACAATATCTGTAATAAAATGTAGAGTGGCTGATAATATAAGGGGCCTTGCCTTGACACTAGGTCGTGGAAGGGGGTCCTTGGGGGCTGCACTCCCACCCCCATACTTATGGTACCTAACAAGGAATATGCACACACACAATTATAATCAATTTATCTATATTATAGAAGTCTAGTTGAACAAACATTACCTGGCTACTACACTATCCTACAGTACTAGATTTTAGATGTGGAAACCACATAAATTTACTTGTTGCAAAAAGTAGGATAGAGTCTAACTGCGACCAGCCCCAACGATTCGCCTCCCACAGAAATGTGTACAAGGAGCGCCCCAGGGTTAGAGTCTAGAGGAATTTGCATAGAAAACAGGGTCTAGCCTATCTATAGCTGCATGGTACACATTGAGGAGCACATTTCAAAATAGATTAGTTGTACATGCACAGCCACAGGTACACAGAATCACTGACACTGTCACACTGTATGTCTGCAATTCACATTTTATCACAAATATTAATATCATCACCATCATCATCATCAGCATCATCATCGACATCATCATCATTATAACGTTAGTAATCATACGCCATACGGTATCGTTGTCACTATCATCGGTATCGTTGAAAACCAATTAAAATGGGGATCAATCTCCATTCTGTCCCATCATCAACATGAAAAAAAAAAAGCAGACAATAACATAACAGTGTAGATCTTGACGAAAGCTCCATTTACCCTCCAAGTCTGCCAGTAGTACCTCATCCTCGCCCACAAACAAAGGGAAGATCCTTTTGCACAATTCGGGATACGAGAGCTTGGACCACTCTAGCAGCGTGCTCCGCGAGACTTGCGGGACTTCTTCGGGGATGAGCAAGCCACCGTCCGGCAGATAGCCCGGCGTAAATATTGCCTCTTCGAAAGAGAATTTACCGAATTTATCGGTTCTTGTCCCAACGTATTTCATGGTGGCTGGGTCTATGATGTACTACCAGCCCAATTTCAAAGTGGCTTCTGAATCGATTAGCATACAGTGACTATTTTTCTGATCTTTCACGGCCGTTGAACTGTGATACGCTATGCTGCTACTACATGTATACTAGCAGACGTTGCGCCTATCCATCTAGGCAGCTCAGTGACGTGTATGGTGCTATGCAGCACTGAGATCGTGAGCTGAGTACAGTGTTTCGGTGTGTACACGTGTACTACACAACGGACTAGTGTATGTGTAGTGTTTTTTTTTTTTGCTTAATTTTGTTTACCCTCATAAATGCTTCACATGTACGTCAGTTGACAGACTCATGTTTACCGGGAGTTTAAGAGACAATAAAGTGCTCCCATGTCCGTAAAGCAAATGTGGCAGGGTATGGAGAAACTGCATTGAAGAAGGAAGAAAGCGGTGGTTGAAAAGTTTTGAATTTCCCTCCTCATTATATTCTCCACATCACATACACCTACTCTCAGTTCTTTTTTGTTTGTTTATAGGCTCCTATAGGTTGAAATACAGAATAGCTCACCATATCAATAATTGTCAAATACTAGAAGTCACAAAACCCAGAAATTGCAAATATAAAATTCCTTCCGAGTCTTTTAGATTGTAAAAATAGCTTACTCAATTATTGTTGTACCTGATGATTCTTGAATTAATTCAGGGGGTGTTTCATCAATTTAGTCAGCATTGACAAGTTGTCAGTCTCTGACAATTTCAGTAAAATCCTTGGGTTTGATTGGCTGAGATGCTCTGGTCACCGTCCTGTTACCATGGTGATTGTCAGAGACTGACAACTTGTCAGTTCTGACAACTTTCATGAAACGATAACAGTTTTTGAATCGCAGGGGCGAATCCAGGAATTCCGTAAAAAGGAGAGGGGGAGCGCCTCTGAAAAAAATATATATATGTATATCTATATATAGGCCTATATAACATATATATATATATATATATATATATATATATATACATCCCAGGTGCCACTTCCGGGTTTAATCTGCTGACAAGGAAAAACAAACCCCCAAAAACAAACAAAAATGTCATATTGATTACTGAGTAGATTGTAATTGTAATGATTGGGTACTGAACGAAATATTTAGGATCTATTCTGAATTGAATTGAATTGGATTATGCTTGTGTGTGTATGTGTGTGAGTGTGTGTGTGTGTGTGTGTGTGGGGTGTTTCAACTGTCTCTGTTTCACAATGATTTGAAGTAGCAGTTGTCATTGTCATTACAAAATATATAAATGAAGATGCACCGTCACAGTGGGGTTGTCTAAAAGCAATCTTCATCTTAACCAGGATATTAACAGACACAGTATAAAGTCACTCAAAATTTCATTCACTTCCGAATGATCCCCAGACATAAAAAAGTCCTTCTTTCAGCAAAGCAGTCGTTACACTGGCCCTCGTAACTGCAGCATACTAGTAAATCGCCAAATACTCGCAAAATGGCAACACTATTATATTCTTTTTAATTTTTTATCAATTCGGAGACAGCCCGAATGAATAAGGGTAAAAGACTGTTGTTATATACTGTGCAGGATACTCTGATGTATACTCCATGTATCAATAAAAAATAACAATTTGAGCCTTGGGTATTAAACGTAGTGGAACATTTTATATACCCAAAGCTCAAATTTTTATTTTTCATTAATAGTAGACATCAGAGTACTCAGTATCATGCACATGTAGTATAAAAACAATCTTTTACTCTTATTCATTCGGTTTGTCTCCGAAGTTTTATATATTCTATATGTATATATATATATATATATATATATATATATATATATATATATATATATATATATAGCAATATCCATAACACACACACACACATACACACACTACATCTCCCGTGCAAGATTTGTTGTTGATACATTTAAGTCTCTTTGCACCCGACCGCGCCATGTTAAATTTTAGTCCATCGCTGTCACTATATAATACCTGTAAGTATATATAGGTGTGTGTGTGTGTTATGGATATTGCTAATGATGGTTGAAATATATACCGACAAGAAAGGAATCAATATGTTCGTCTTTGTCATAATTTATTCTTGTGCTAAACACCTCACTTACTATATAATCATTCGTTTTCACATGGATACATTGATGTAATACAATAATTCAGTCGAACGAATCAAACATATACATATAGGTCAAGCCCGTTAGTTATCAATACTGACATGACATAGTCACAATGAAAAAAAACAACAACTTTTTACCTATACTATATAACAAGGGAAAAAAGCCAAGTGAAAATTAAAATCATGTAGTTTCGATTTGAGATCATTTTCTGTAGTTAATAGGTGCATAACAATTCTTCACCTTAAACCTTTCTACCTTTGCATATTTTGATAATCATAATCATGAACTATATATAAAAAAAAAGCCGCGTAACTACATAGTCCGATCACAAACCCTATATCGTTTATTGCGGGGTGAAATAATTTGCCATACATGAACACGGTCTTCTTATCAACATGTATAGGCTATATTGTACTACGAATGTCAGGACAAATTGCAAGCTGGCGTAAATGTTATTTCTCGTTCTCCCGGAAGAAAAAAACAAACAAACACATGAATCATAAATTAGAAAGAGAGAGAGAGGTGAGAGAGAGAAAGAAAGGATATCTATGGGTAAATCTTTCAATCAACATCTTTGGGGAAGTTGACATGATAGGTTCTTAAACTCTTAAACAAATCAAAGCAAATAGTATATTTTCTTTGGTAACATATTTCGGACTTGGTAGGCAATGAGTACTGTCATAGGTAAAGTGAAATTTCACTTCTTGTTCATTTTAAGAATCAAAAAGTAAAACAATCAAACAGACAATGATGCCGGAAGTTTCATTAAAATCGGAAGTCGAACAGGAGAATAGGAGAATAGTCAAATTTCACTTTCCCGCTAAACGGTTTGCCATCGGTGTCAACAACAATACGCAAGTTAGATTGGGTATATCGTGTCATCGAACCACAGCTCCCATACCGATTCGTAATTAAAATCATTACATAAGTTATGTCTTTGATCAATTTTTAACTAGCAACCAAAAATAAGGAAAATACGTGACAATAATCCTGTGCCATAAACAGTGATTGTTGTGCGCGGCTATAATACATCATCGTCATGATCGTTGTGTCTGTCTCGAATGCAAGATCATTGCATGTTATCGTATTTCGGAGAAATAATCATGAACTATAGTTTACTGCATGCAGCTCCATATAAGTAATTTTGTTTGCCTTTGTTCTGCAGTCAACTTGAGCATGAAACGAATTCATGTTTACTTTTGAGAGGGAAATTTTACATCATTAATGTGGAACAGTTGGAACCATTATACCAATATGTTAAAATGCAAATGAATGTAGCTTAATAGATCTTAACGAGAAGTAAGTGCTTTGAAATCATATGCGATGAGTCACATCTCTTGACTGTCCTTCTAGAATCCCGAATAGTTATTATTTTCTAAGAGTTTCAGAAGCTTAGGAGCATTCAAAGACATGAATTCATCGAAGTCGATGACCTGGTCGAACAGGCGTTTCGTATCATCCACGCTGTACTCAGGACATGCTGTCTGATAAAACTGGAACATGACACCCAAATCTTTCGCTCGAGGCAAGTCTAGCTTCTTGAAGTCCTCCGCTGTCATCTGGAATGGGTCAAAGGTCAAAGGACGAGCAGTTTGCGTAAATTTAAAACTTTTGTTTGCAGAAGTAAAAACTGGAAAACAGTGTAACAAATCAATTTATTACCTTTTAAGCATTATACATACCGTCGCAAAATCTTAAGGAAAGGCACATATTTTTATTTTCATAACAAAAATAATTGATCAATTTATCAAAAATCAAGAATCGTGCATGACATACTCTTGTCCAGGCGCAACAGGTGACATATACAACAATAATTATGGTTTCTACTTTTTCAAGAAAAGACCATCTATTTAGTACGTTGGTTTTTAAAGGTCATTGCATCTGAGGCAAATTAAGCGATACCGAGTTGTAATCGGCTGATAGGATCGATCTTTCTGTGTGTTTCTTTGTTATAAACGCTGTACAGTGTTTGTCACAAACTATTCAAGTGTCATGCGTCCATGCAGTGTGAGTCTGATTTCGTCATTTTTTTGTTGTTGTTGTTGTTGAAGATGATGTACGCTTTTTCCTTGTCTTAAAAAAAAAACACGAATCGGTAGATTCACAACTTTGTGTGCAATACGATCAATATCTATCTTTTTTTTCGCGTAAAGTCTCCATGGTTTACCCCCTTTATAGGCATAAGTGGGAGAATCGAAAAGACAGTGATGGAGTGTAAGTATCAATATTGAAGATGACTATAATTGACAATAGTAGTCATGGTGATTATGATTATGATTATGATACCAAAATTACTGTTGTGTGCGTTTCCGACATCATCGTTACTATATAATAAGAACAAGCCCCACACCCTATGCCCAGGCCTACAGCATCATGACAGTTTGACCACGCCCACCTGGGAAGCTTTTATGACCAGTGGGGCAACGTGCTTGGAGGCGATCGCTGCGTATTCGGCTATGGTTCTGTAGTCTCCCGCTAGACCCACACGCCGACCGACGTAGTGCTCGGGTTTCTTGAAGACAGCTAAAAGTGCTTGGCCTGCCTGGGATGCACAGATCATTGGTAGCGGCTTCCCCTCCATGGGAATATCTGTGAAACAATCACAAATAATATTATGACGTGTGCCAGAAGGAATATGTTAGCTCTAAAGTTAATCGTTCATTCTGCCCCTGCCATCTTCCTTCCTTCCTTTCTTCCACCATTCATTATCATTGCGCAAGGCGATGAATTTGATTTGCTAAACCACATAATAATAATAATGATAATAATAATTAACATTTATATCGCGCTTAATACACAGTCTCTAAGTGCCTTACACGTATCATAATTATACCAAAACATAATCTTACATTATTCAACATAACTACAAAACTCATGATCGACTTCAGACATTAAACAATCATGCGATTATTATGCTCACCTGTGACCAGGGAGATGGAAATTACAAAGATATTATGTACGTACAATAACCATTATGACGGTGAAGGAGAATGAGACATGCTGTTTTCATTCTACAACTAAATCTGGACTGATGTAAACTAAAAAAAAAAAAAAAAACCACACACACACACACACACGACATAATCACCCCATGTTTGCAAGGATTTCATTATAGTATCTTTTGTGATGATTGGAAAGAGAATAGGTGAAATGCTGTGAATGGCGATGCCGATAATTTCAGATGTATAAACTCAATCAGGTTAGTTCTTTGGTTCTTTGCTTATTGGTCAGCATTATGACAAAAATATATCATCAATTAAGATAAATCTCTCTCTGAGGATGGCGTTAAATATTACATGAAGTAGAGATGAATCAAAGGAAGAAAGACAGCACTGCTCGAAACACAACGGCAGAGGGCTCACTCCAAACGTAACTGGCGTCATTCTGACGAACGGGAATGAAATCCCGGAGAATGTTTTCCATGTACACCGGAAATCTCACGCTTGTGCACCGCAGTCCCGACTTGAGCATCATGTTCTCAACCTTGGCCTTGCCGTCGAACTCCGGACAAGGTTGACCTATGGCCTCCCTGACCGACTGCAGACCGCTGAAGACAAAATGTTGCACGCCACACTGAATAGCCGCTTGAATCAATGCACGACCCTAAGTATAAAGACAAAAATGTAAGTGCTGATGGTATATAGAACGCGGGATACAAGGTAGAGAAAAACCCTTGAATGTCTGAGATAAAAGAAAGTTGATGATTGAACTTCTTATGAATAAAGATTGCTTGCTCAGCCCAGTTTCAATTCTACTTAACTGTTAAGGAAAGTGTATGATGTCTTCCGTTCACTGCCAACTTTTGTCGCAGTAACGGTGCTCTGGCCGCTCGGACCTTGTTATAAATCTGGATTTTGCTAAAGAAATATATAGGCGGTGAAAGAGTACGTTACTTTGCTAACATACACATTCCCTTTATTTGATATTTATGAACACGAATGGTTGTACGCGTGCAGGGACGTAGGATTGATTGGAGGTGCGACAATTGCCATTATCCTTGAGATACACCTTTCTAACGAGTATCCATGATGGTTTTCGGTTATCATCTAGTTAAATTCCGAAGCCAAAAACTGAAAGATAATTCTACCGACTATTTTGACACAATAGACTCCACATGATAGGCTTACTGAATATTTAATTCAGAAGTTAAACAGTACTTCAGGAAAAACTCGTGTCCACAGAATGAGAGTGAGGAGGGAGATGGCATGCAAAGAAGATAATTGGGAGTGAGAACAGACCTGCAGAACTATTGAGCACGTTTGCTTTTCATATTGAGGTGGAGATTGTTTATTGTGTGTGGCACAAATCCGAAATGAACAGCCCTGATAAAGACGCTGACGCTTTTACCAAGAAACGTAGATGAATGGTGACGAATCACGAAATTTTGTAGTTGGGCGATTTATTAGTTTGAATGACGTCTTACCCGTCAATGGTGAATCCAACTTCCAACATATTTTAATAGTCTGGCAGAAGAATTTGATATGTTAGTATGACACTCATATTTGAGAGAGATGGAGGGCCCTGATTGTTTTACCTTAATCTTGAATAATAGCAAGGGTATGCTATACACACACACAAAAAAAACGACAACATCTTAAAACTCGGGGAATGGACATCTTAATGAGGGAATCTGAAGAGGAATGACATCATAATGCAAACAATCAATAAACCTTGCATATGGTTTATCTGATGAAATCATCTGTCTTGATTGCGATATTTTGACACTCACCCGAAGCACTTCTCTCTCTTCGTCGAACTTCTCGAGGTAGTTTCCTGTAACAGCGTAGACGCCGTAGCTGCCCATCATTGCCGTCGTCAGCGATTCCGGTTTGTCATAGTCGGCGACAACCATCTCCACTCCTGAATAAACGTCATGTTGCATGATTTGACAACAAGCAAGTTTCATTTGTAGTTTAAAGGACTAATATATGATAAACTGAATAGTTTCTATTCTATTTCACTCCTTTAATACTGAACTATCCGAAACAATCCGTGCTTTCATTTGTCTGAAGCGTCTACTATCTAAAACAATTTGTTCTTTGGTGGTAGTAGTTTACATTATTTTCTGGGAAGAAATATGATACTCAGTATAATACTGATATAACATAACTGGTATAATACTGATATACTAAGTATATACGATTTATGCTTCACGCCTGTTGGATGGATTTGCATTGTATTTCATCCATCTGCTTCTCATGACATACTTGACATCACTTTCTCTTGTGGTATATTTTGGAATAGGACATATATAGAAAATAATTATTTGAACGGTAGTATCACTGTCATTCATTTGTTCCCCCTCAATATGGCATGGTTATAGTTGAGCGCTGTGAATGTTTTCAACGAATGATGTTCATAAGGTTTGTGAAGCCCGCCGCATACAAAATAATAATATAAACTTATTGAAGATGCAATTAACCTAACCTCAAGAAATATAGTATATATGATGCATTATATCTATATATTTTTTTCGTTGAATAAATAGTAGGGAGAATTGGATTTTTAATGGTAATCAATAATGTTCCACACACAAGCAGACAGACAGACATACTCTGAGAGAGAGAGAGGGGGGGGGGGAGGAGGGAGACAAAACATGCACACATCCTGAGGAAACAATGAAACTAAACCAATGAAAGCTAGCCAACAGCATTCGAAGGTGGAGCCTCAAATTCACTTTGCACAGTTTTCAGTTGACTGTATCCTATACCCGATCTATATACCGTAAATAAATTTCCTCATGAATAAGACTAACCTATTTGTCACATCCTTGTTATAGGGATAATAAGAAACACACAAATACACACGAAAAAAGAAACAAACACATACAAACATACAAACATGGAGATAGAGGAGTAATGTAGGGTATCATAAGATCAATCATAGTTATTTTGATATATCATATTCGTCATGTCTTCGTTTGTCGTTACGAAACAGTAAAAGCGTTCTTGGTAGAAGGTTCTCTCAGTAAGTCACAAACAGCCTGCTAACTCTCGGATGACTAGTCTATATTATTCTGATGACGAATACTATGATATTACGCAGACCAAAGTAAAAAAGACCTTGAACGTTCCACTTGTCGGCTATACACTTTTGTGTTATGAAAAGAAAGAAAGACGTGCCTACGCCGGAACTCCCCCTATCCAGGCCTTTGTATGATCAAGGAGGTGAGACGAGCGACCGCCCTGGTATATGAGAAAGCGAGGCGTGCCTGCGCCACAACTTCCCCCGTAAAATTATGATAAGAAAGAGACGTGCCTAATACATACGTCACAACTTCGCGTTTTCAGCCAATCATCTTTTGTTGTTCGCATTCCCTTCGTCCAATACTAGGCCCAAGTCTCGTCAAATCTCCCACCGTTATGGGATGTTATTACTAGTATTGTGTTTTAGTTCCACGGCCGTGTGGTTAACAACACACAAAAATCAACATTTCGAAGGGCGCCACTACCGTGTGTTCCTTTAGAAAGACGTTTTTAGCATGCGTGATTACACAAATTTTGTGTCAACTATATTTGCCATGAAAACAGAGTAAAGAAAGAAAATATGGAGCAAGAAAACAAGGCATGTGTGTATGTCCTCGGCTGTATGTGAGTGTGTGTGTGTGTGTGTGTGTGTGTGTGTGACAGATGATTTTTTAGCTTTCATTCTCTTCTATATCACTGTGTTACTGCGAATGAAATGATGTAACAGTTTAAGAAAGATCTTATGGATAGCTGTCATTAGATGGGGAAGGTGACACCATATTTAAGTGCCTTGTATCATGGGAGCCATTAAATAATCACAATTATCCCTAGTTATCAAAATAAAATGTAATTGCTATCACTGCTACCCCCAGTTTCCTATTCCACGCACTTTTGGCTCTTCCAAACCGAAAAAAGGGGGAGTTTGAAACAAACAAACAAACAAACAAACGTAACACCACAACAAAACCAATGACTTTCTAAAAGTTCTGTGCAGAGATTCTTTCCATATAGAAGTGGGATGGGGACAATGGACATTTGCCCCCCCCCCCCTCCCATTCTCACACTGAAAACGATCCGCTGCATTTGAGTACAATAAGATAATAATTCCAGTTTATAGGTTGTTGCAACGAGATATTCGCTAATGGTTACTTGTAGTGTATCATCGCAAATCATCGGCACCACACAGCACGTAGTTCAGTGAGACAGATTTGAGAGCAGTCAGTGGGCGCAATGTTTTACCGGGCAGGGCTGCAAGTTAGTTTTGTTTTGATTTGTTTGTTATTTGTTTGTTTTTATTTGGTGTTGTTGTAGAACGCTACTACGGTAAGTCCCTGGGCCTGGCTTGGGCAGCACGCGGCCAAACCAAACGGCTGTACCTAAACTATGATTATATTCTTCATCATCCTTGGCCGAGGACACAGAGTCTTCCTGGAAGGACATTATTATAGCAGGGTCAGATAGTGATTGAACTACAAGGACAGTGGTCTTGAAGGGAGAATAACAGAAGCAAGAGTAGGGCATGGATTGTCCTAAAGAAAGTATAGGGCACAGGACAGTTGCCTTCCAAACGTCACATAACAGACTAGTTGGCGGAGATAGTTTAATTCGCAAGATGTTGGCAGTTTATGTAAATACTGACTATCATCAAAATTCGTAACAAGTGGTACAATGGTAAGTAAGCGCCATTGCTCTAAACTTCAAACTGACATGATTCCGCCCTTCTAAAAAAAAAAAGTTCATGTAATTGATATGTTCATCATAATATCATATATACATACATTAGCATTTCACATTTACATTTAATTCGGGTTTGGAACAAATCTGGTAACACGCAATAATGCAGTTGTAAACAAGACAAATTAATAAAAGAGACTGCCATACAATCTTAAGACATAATGACGTTTTTGACTGTGCATGACATAATACACCGATGTATAGGGGAACTAAACAGAAGCTATAGTATCTATGCAATGGACTAAATCTCAATGGAAAGTAAAGAGACAATTTACAGACATATGCCATGATTTGTACAGACGATGCATGTCCTTTAACTGGATTCATCGAAAAGACTATGATATCGTATTGTTTAAAACTATAAACACACAAACACACACACGCACACACACACACACACACACACACACACACACACACACACACAACACCCCCTTCACACACAAAAAACCCCAAACAAACAAACCTCCATCACGTCGTATTACCCGCTCCTGGCAACTCGCGTACATGATAATGCCGATGATTGGAAAAGATAAATATATCTTATGTTGTTGCTTTAACTTTGTCAATGATACGGTAAGAACTGCTCATGATATATTTTGATTATTACGAAATACTTTGATTACTGAAAAATTCACCTTTTGCTTGTAGCGCGATGGCGGCGTCGCTCCGGTTGGATCGGGACACACCACGCACAGCGAACGAACCGTCTTTAAGCAGAGCTTCGACCAACGAACCGGCCTGGCTTCCAGTCGCCCCAAATACTGTGATCAGCTTTGACATGGTTCCCCCTCTAGAAAACCCGTTTTTAGTCTGAAAATGATGACAGAACAAGCTCTACTATCTTCAACAGTGAAAGCTCCTATGGAGAGAGTGCCACATAGATGACCAAACGACGCGAGAATTTCGTCAACAGAACTCAAAACAGAAAAAATATGCTTCTAGTCTTATATCTCCATCATGTCCATGGTTCACTGAACGTGACGTCCGGAAAGGTCGATTGATAGGGCTAAATGTGGTTTCTGAGCCAACAACTGAAATCAGAAGACCGAGTGTGATTTGCAATTCCCAGGAGAACGTTCAATGACAACAATGAATACAAAAGTAAACTTGAAGAGAATATTGTGATTTCTATAACCGTGAGGGGGAAGGGGGGGGGGGGGGTGGAAGAAATGATCTGTTTCTCAAGAAAAATTATGACAGACAATATCCTCCCATTCACATTTCTAAAACAGTCTGATGTATCGTTTTGAAATCGCGGTAAATGACAGTGAAATGGATTTTTTTTTATCATCATGTCGTCGAACTGCGAAGAAAAGAAGCGACAAAGCATGCATGCGTGTATAACAGGGTAAACTGTTTCTTCTCATTTACTGCCACCAGACCTAGAGAGAAGCTGTCCTCGGTAGTTGAAACCCTTTGTTTTCCTTTTTGCCTGTCCAGGGTCTTCAGCCTTTTTTTTTTCTTTTTTGGACCATATTAAAAACATAAATAGCTTAGTGGTCGAAAAAATTACAATCTCTTTCAAAAAGTGTACAAATCATATCAATCATGATCATAATGTTCTTAAAGGAGACCTCCGGATGATTTTCAGACTTTTACATTTGAACAACTATAATTCAGTTAAACTGAGTACAGAGTTTCAGAATTTATAGTGATTGGGATGAGGAATGAGAATGTTTTCAAAATTTGTAACAAATTGCAATGAACAAGGATGATGACATGGCAGCCTCACCATAGGAATGCATGAGTTGGGGCTCACGGAAGCAGAACAAAAGAAGAAGGCATGCATAGATTCTTCACAGGTGAACTTGTTGAGCAAGTGGTATTGTAATGGAATTGCACTGCTACATTTCTGAAATATATGAGGCTCTGATGTCATCAACACTGTTCAGTGTAATTTGTTTAAGATTTTCAGTTTATTGGTTTCTCTGCTCAAGGACCACAACAAATTCCACGAATCCAAACATGGAGCTTTTGATTTATGTACTACATGATGTGAAATTATGAAAATCGTCCGGAACGTCCCTTTAACTACTACAGGCAAATCTTAGAGATAAAAGTAAATAATGAACCAAGAGTATGTTTGTATAGGTTGCTCTAAAGTTTTTAGATATTTTGTTTATAAAAAATGCGTGTACAATTTATGGTGAGCACTGAAGAGTTGCAAATAATTTTTTTTTTTTTTTAAACGGAATATTCAAAGAAGGCGATTGATATGGAGCCGTTATGTCTTTTTATGTGAGGTTGTACGGGTCTGTTGTGTGCGGTTATGTGGGGAGGGTTTTTTGAGAAACGTTGAAGGTGAAATTCGTATATTTATTTATTAATTCATTCCATTTTTTCCACAGAGTAGCTCTTTCAGTTGAAGAATTGGTTTACAAAGGGGCCCTGCGTAAGAACAAAATACATATAACAAAATGATAGTATAAAAATACGGTAAAATAATAATAGTACAATTACACAAATTCAAAATGTAATAAAAAATTTCAAAATTCCAACCACAAATCACGAAATTTTATTTTACAGATTAAACAGGTAACATTAATGTCTAATGCACTACTCCTATAGCAAATTATGAAATACATGCGTATTTTTTTTCTTTAAAAAGGAGGATTATGACGGATAATATCCTAAGTTAGTATTTGCGGAGTAGTTAAAAAACAAAAATAATGTCCTCCTCTTCATAACTTGCTAACAGTATCTGGCATAGACATACATGTAACGACGACTTTTACACTTTAAAAGATTTTCATTTAAATTTAGAAAAAATATGTGAGCTGCATTATTGGAGCCAGTCCGACTTATTACTCACCCGAAGAAATCTACTCGCCTCATGAAATGGGTTTCCCTTCATTGTTTACTCAGTCAACACACGCCCATCTTCCGACACGATATCTACGTGAAAAAAAAGATGCGTTTAATGGAACAACAACAACAACAAGAACCTGTTACAGTAGTACTTAATCGGCTACAAATGCGAGTTTGATTAGAAAGAGTGACTTCAGCTTGGAAGAACACATCTTAGAAAAAAAAATATCTGAACGCCTTTGGATTTGATAGTGGGGTATTGAAATAACTTTTTCTTTAAATACTTTCTTTGTCCAGTTTAAAGTGCGATGAGGCATACAAATGATATTGCTATCTTGATTATTTTTGATGCATGAATGAATGAATGAACGAGTATGAATTAATTTATATCAAGAACTTTGTCTTATAATGATATTGTATCATTATTAGGCATTGTATTGATTGACTGATTTCTACATGTCTTTGGTAAGAAAGCGCTTACGGTACTTGTTGCTCATGCCATCCCATTGCCTTTACCGAAGCGAACAACTGAAACTCTAAATCAACAATACCCTTTCTTTCATTGATGCAGCTCTCTAAAGGTTTTCGCCAGAGATGTCGGGGAACATTTTTCCTGGAGTTGTAATCTCGACAAAACACCGGCTTCTCTCCCTTGGAACGGTTTTCTTCATACTACAGCATGGAGGTATGGGATATAAAATCAAAGATATCACCCATTCTTGAGTTACAACTCTAATTTTGCATTGTATAGTGTATATCAGGATGAGACGTTTTTGTTTTGATATTACTATTCCGTAAGACACAGGAACAAGCAAACTTTCACCTCGAAAAGCGTACGCGTGATTGCCCCTAATTACATACATTTGGTACGACATAACATTACTATCTGCACGATCATGATACTTCTATGACTAGTTATTATATTTTTATTATCATGTCCTGATGTAATCGTTTCATGTATGTCAAATTACAAAGGGCTTCTTGTATACTTTATTTGACAACGGAACTGAAATGTAACGATGTATAGCAATACGGCAGAATTCATGCATTCTTTAACGTCTTTGATGTTCGAGAGGCTTCATTATCGTGTGTTTAAAATCATTTTTTCAGCTCTTGCGAGTGAAGTGGTGACCAGTCCTACTTCCATCACCCACGCGGAAGGACAGACGGCTTTTCTGAGATGTCGCGCCGAGGGTGTATCTAACCCATCTTTCACCTGGAATTACTACAACTACGAATGCCCAGACAACCACCTGTTTGAAAATGGCGTCAGGCGCCACAACGAAACCATCTTCTGGTCCCACATCGAGGTGAGGGAGAACGTGAGCGCGGGTTCCTCCCTGCTGATCATTACCGATCTCCGCGTCATCCACGCCGGCGTCTACACCTGCCGAGTTGGTTCCAATCAGTCCCGATCCACGCTGAACGTTGAAAGTAAGAGCAGAGAAACAATAGTTTGTAGCACTTATCTCACTCTCCTATAGCTCTTTGCGATCCAGAAAGAAAATGTTATCACACGAATACCACTGTCATTGTGTATTGTTTCAAAGACTTGGTGTCTATCCAAATTGTATTTAGTAATCAACAAACAAAACAAACAAAGTGAATCAGAGGGAACGTCTTTGCTTACAATATAGCCGATAATAATGTCATAACGAATGGCAAACTTACAATATAGGGCCTATATATCATGATGATTATTATCATCATTATTGTATTTATAATTATCATAATTACTCTTATTACATCATAATTATTGTACTATGTTATCATTACCATCACTGAATTATACACTGTATTTTCAAATATTTGTTTCTATTTATTGATCTCTACATATGTTACAAATGTAAATTTGTGTGCAAACTTAATATAAAAATGAATAAATGAATGAATTTTGAATAAACTGTGCGGTGAAGAAAGTACATTACTGCCAAAATATACTGCAGAGTTTGGAATGAACCCCCCATCCGCGCACACACACACACACACACACACACAACAAGACAACGCAATCCTCCAAACTAATGAGAATTATTAATATATGGGCTAATCCTTTAAACAAATTAGATAGGTTTAAGATGGTTTTATCACCAATTCTCTGACCCTTGTCTCTTGCCTCCAGGAAAGTCGAACATGTCGCTGAACGTGCCAAGTCGGCTGTCTGCCAACGAGCCCGCCACAGCACTGTGTTCAGCCCTGGCTGGACTTCCGGCGGAAGCAATATCTTGGTATCTAGACGGCGTACCATTGAACGAGGGCGTCATCTCGACGTCATACCCCAATGAATATGCAAAAGAAATGAAATATAGGATGACCGGAAATGTTTCAGAAGATTAATTCAATGACTCGGAACTACTTCCAATGCATAGATAACGAGACGAATTTGCTGTCTCTACACTGCTATACATATTAAACATTTCCTAAAAGACACCAAATGGGCTTTTTCACATGATTCTCCTTGATAATTTCTGCCCTAATAGATGTTATTGCATATTGATATTTTCCTTGGGATGTAAGACAAATCCATAGCTTCTTAACACCTACGTCAAGTTAGATCTCTATGTTATATGACCACCTGAAAAAAAAGCAACATCAATCATTGCAAAATACCACATAAGTCATTGAATAAAAGGATTGATCCGGCTCGAGTGCTTCACTGAACAACGATAGCATTAGTCGTCATGAAATCCCAGCTTTCCTTTCTATATTCTTTTACTCTGAATTAAGTTATCGGCATTTCTAACGTAGTTAATTATACATCGCTTATGGTTTTTAGTTTAGAAAAAGAAATAAAAAAGTCATGAAGTTTTAAAGACCTGTGTATGAAATTAAAAGCAAACAAAGTTTTCTTCTTTTTTTTTCATAACATTTGAATTAATTTCAGCACCCGGATTTGATAATATAGATGTATTCACAATGTATAACACATATTTCATATTGCTTATTTTTTTGTGTACCCTTACGTATATGTGATGTGGGTATATGCGCCAATTAAATTTATTTAATGAGATATGTATATATATATATATATATATATATACACGCATTATGCAGATAAATAAACATTTGAGTTTTCTTTGAATATTTCGAAAACCAATTTTTCCAGTGACTAAGATCTCAGCAGGTATCAGCCTTTTTTTTCCTCTCTATTTTTTTTTAATTTTTTTTTTAGGGAAGGGGTGCTTTGCTGGTTTAATGCCATCAACATTATAAATTCTTGACAAAATAATCTTAATTCCAATAGAATTGGGTATGGAGAGCTTTTGAGGATAGTTAACTGATTCGTTACAGAGATACCATCATGCACGGAGCTCAAGTTTGCGAATATCATTGGATATCATGCTCTTTACTGAAATAGGACATGTGTGACCTTTGCCCTAGATTGCAGACGTTCTGAGGAAAAGCTTCGTTTTGGGGACATAAGTGTGTACAGAATTCTTATGCCATCAGCACCATGATTTAGCTGATATTCATCTAATTAATGAAAGCGAGTTTTAAGCATCTTCGATCTGTAATTCTTTATTAATTTCAAGTTATTCTATCACTATGGACAGATTTCTGATGAGCGCCTAATTAGAAGAAATATCTCGTCTCTCAACAAACCATCTAACATTCGTGGAAAATACGTCAACCGCCCAATTTGTAGAGACAGATAAATCAGAGTAGCGGACTTCAGAAAACACTTTTCGTTTAAGCAAGGCATTGACTGTGCATGGTCGTAACAACTTCTTATTTGATTAAAGCTTTATTTTTGAAGGAAAATCCTACTACGAAACATGCACATTTTCTGCCCACTGCATGGGCGTTTTGTACAAGGATGGATGCCGCGACAACTTTTTTTTTTTGCCAATTAAAATAGTTCCAGTCAAAACGACAGCCGCTAATCTACTGTCTCCATTTCATGAAAAGTTGATATGTTAACAACTCATGCTGGAATGACAATTGTCATGGTAACGACAAAAGCCCAGCAATGTCCAGCTTCCTGATTGGCTGTTGCTGTGGGAAGTTGCTATTCCAGCAAGAGTTGCTATCCTAACATCCTTTATGAAATGGGGCCCTTATGGAGCCACTGCGTCTTGAAACTATTTTAAGAGTTTGGACCGAGTGGCTACTCCACAAACATCAGATATACCTAAACTCAAAACATCACTTCTTCAACGAAGCTGATATGTAAATCAGAGTTGTAGGAATAACTATACGAGTATCTGCATCGTTTGTGTAACCCTTTAAGAGAACACAAAACAATAGTAATTGTCGCGGCTTTGATAACACAATCTTCTAATATTTGTCGTTAAGATTACTCAGTTAAATAGACTTAGCATATCATCAAAAGCAATCATAAACATTTGGGTAATGTATGGTTTATACTTACGTAGTGCCCATAGCAATGAATGTCCAGAACAGGAAAACAAAGAACCCAGGAAAAACATATCAGTCACGGGTATCAGCTTCTGAACAAAAGAATATCAAATGTAAGCAAATACGATATCTAAGAAAGCATCTACTTGCTTAGTCATAATGTTCGACACCAGCACGACCATCGGAGTGATATTCCAACGCGATTATTGGATAAGCATGCCGGAAATGACCTTTCACCGATATTCTTCAGAGATGTTGAAAAATGAGTTGTGAAACTAAATCGCCAGAAGTTTCCTCAAATTGCTGCATGGTTAATGATAAATCAGTATTTTTGCATTCCATAGATTGCGTTTTACTGGAATTATGACTTTCAGCATGGCGGTAAAACGACATCAAAGATGACTTTTTGCCTACACAGGGCTTTACTGTGCAAAGGCAGACTTTGCTTTACGCATAGCGGACTCTCTACGTTCAGATATTCTAGAATGGTTGCAATTATTCAAATAAATCTCTGGGATAACACTATTTGTTGAAATTTCGTCACAGGATCTACTGCGATTACGTACATGTGCAAAATATTGAAACAGATGGCAGGCTTAGCAAAATCAAAGTATTTTGAAGTGTTGAGAAGTGTCATATCACTGTGCCAATTAACGCACAAAAGAAACTTCATAGGTTGCGAAGTATAGGGTAAAAATGCTAGTTATTTCTAATATCAACTGAATGATATGACATATCTAGTGCGGTTTATGGGAACTGGTACAGTAAATAGTCCTGTAAAATGTCTCATTTTGTGTGAAAAATAGAAACACAAGACGGATGTGAACCATATTCTTACTTTTGAAACCGATAGCACTCACTATTTCGTAGATGATTTTTCAAGCCTCGTGGGGTTTTTCATGAAGTAGTCACTGTTGTCTGAGTTTCAGAGTTAACATTTTCTGTCAAACACATGGTTTTCACTTCCTTGAGAAGAGACACTATTCATCAGTTTGGGTTGTATTTAGGTTGTATCTCAAACCCAGATGCCACCATTAGGGTGCACAAAAAAGTAAACCAGTCAACGGACACTCTACGACGACTGCATCAACGCAGCAAAAATTAGGGTGACCGGAAAAATCATAAATGTCATACGAATTTTTTTCGCGATATCTTTCAAATATTTTGCTTCCAAGCGAGTACTGATTATACAAGTTTGCAACATTTAGCTTTGCTGCTATTTTTACCGTAGGAGTATAAAAGCTACTCGATTCTTGAGTTCTATTCTTCCTTACTTATAGCATGGTCTAAGCGTAAAGCTTGTGTAGAGAACAAAACTGACACATTAAAATAGTTCAGGCAGTGGAAAAATGCAAATATGAAACTGACGTTCTCCGTGACTTAAGAATTACAGCTCATCATGTGTCAACGGTTGATTAATGTCATCCGTCTTCTTTGCCAAAAGGGCCAATCAGTACTCAATGAATAAAGGCTTTTTAGCTTTGGGGGTTTCATTAGGTGGAGTGCATTACCAAACAAGCTTTCTCCGTAAATGCAACTATCGCTTTCATATACAAAATGGGAAATATAAACTATGTATATAGGCCACTATTAATACGAGGAAAGTGGTATTCACCAAGTGTTTACGTCCTTGTTAGCTTTCAAATTCAGCTTTTATCAGTATAAAGATATGAAATGTATAAAATATATAAAATAAGACAGCATTCTGAATGTTTGTCAAGTCTTAGAGTTCTTGAGAAAGGATTTGAAATCCTTACAGAAATAAAGCAAAGAGAAGAATAACATACCTGCTCACTAGCTCGGATGCATGCGCATTGCTACGTTCCTCCTTCAAAGTATCGTGCGTCTCTCGTTCTTTTGAATGCTGTAATGGCCCCTGAATGGGCGGAGTGATATCATGACTTACGACGGAAGTTACCTCTTAGAAATATCTCGGTTAATAACTGAAAAGTTGAAAAATTCGAAAAACTGTTCAGAATTTGGAGGGATGCATTCATCGTGTGAAGAGAGTTAATATTGTATGTTTGAAACGTTTCCCTGAAGTGTGAAGAAATGTTCGTCTTTTCAAGATTCTTCAACGATTTTGTGATACGATGAGGTTAGTTGCAAGAAGATCGAATAGAACCTTCAGTCATCAGACAGTATATTCAAACAATTCTTAGAAAGTCTGAATATTTTCTCATTGAATTCTCAGATAACTTCTCTTCAGCGAAATGTCTCTATTAACACTTCTTCTGTTCAAAGGTAGAAAATTTGGTAAGCTAGCACAATATTATTACGGACACGCGGGCATTACAGTATAAGATTCGTTGTCTTCTTTCTGCCAACGTTATGCTGAGATATATTGCATTTCATGTAATATTATATATTCTTTTTCCATCTGATTTACTTGGGAGATGACAGCAATCAAAAATTGCTTTTATCTGCAAAAGCTGCTGTAAGATCAGCTCTGTCTAGAACCACGTTTCGTCTAAAAAACAAACAAGGTAGACGGATATCACCCGACGAAACAAAATCGAAACTAAGAAAATAAACTCTTATGTATTTCACTTATAATGAACAACGATAACGAATAAAGATGCCTAGACAGTATATGGTGCAAGAGTGATATCTTTCTATCTAGGTATACTCGTTACTTTCATCAAGAACTATGTTTGGAAAGAACTTAAAGCTTAGGTCAGCGACTTCGATTTTGCAACGACCGTTCGCGAAATATAGAGAAAGTCAGTGACTACTCTAATACCTCGATACAGGGTATCCGGTTTTAAAAATTCTTCTAAAGAAATGTACGCGTACATTGCATTCGATGATGCAATGACATAGAAACGTCACTTTAAGAATATGCTTGAGTGATTTTTAGAATTGAAAAATTATATAATCTTATCGGAGATTAGTTAATTTAGGATAGCTTTTCTTCCTTTTGTCACGTACATTTTTGATTACATTGCCCATTGACATAGGACGCTACAAAACATTTTCAAAACGGACATGCACTTTATGAAATACATTAACAAGTGTGTAATACATTGAAAAATAAGTCATTGATTGTGAATGTTAATTAATAGTTCATCAAATTGTGATTTCATCGGAAAGAGGCTAATTAAATTCCTAAAAACTTTGCACAGATAATGAAGCTTCCGTTGAAGAGATAAATGAGCCATGCAGAGGTATGTTTAACTGCTGAAAACCTAACAAGCGAACTGGTAACGATAGTAGAATATTTCTTTCATAAAGAACATTCGTTTATCAGTATATCTAAGCATATAAAGAGGAACATGACTGACCAGACAATATTATTTCACCCATCTCTGACCTGGCAGAAAATGAGGATTCAGACATCAGCATCTCTAGCGAGATGTATACTTCCCTGCTTGGCTGGCTCTCACTGGTTGTGTTGATACTGGCAGATACTCGGCATACTGCAGTCACAACACCGAGAGCGTATTAACCTTCACCCCAACGGCGGCCCACAACGGAAAGATTCTTCAGTGCCGAGTTTCCGGACACAAATTTTCCAGTTTCAATCAGATCCAAGAAGCTATACTCGATATAAGATGTAAGTCAAGTAGAACGAAACTCAGGCCCATAACTAGGACTTTTACGGGGGGGGGGGGGGGGAGGAGGAAGAGGAGATGGTGGACATTATCGGGGAGTGACGCGACCGAACGGATCACGGTCTGCGAGAGGTATATTTTTAAAGGTAAATATCAATCAATTTTTCACCTCTAATGGTTTAGTTTGATGCGTGAAGCTTTTGCATTTTGAGAATTGAAATGTAGCGATATGGTGCATAATTTTGGCAGAATATTGTGGAAATTTTAAGTCAAAAGAGTACGCCTATACGTTGGTTATTTATTTTCAGTTGCAAGAAAAAGCGTCGAATAAACTAAATTCTGTTATTGTTGCGTGGTTTTCTCATTCAGTGACCAATATGTTTAAAAATCTAATAATGTCCAAGAGAGGGAGATTTGGGATTGGTTTGATAAAAAAAAAAAAAAAAAAAAAAGCAAAACATAGCAAAAAAAAATTGTTAGTTAATAAAATCCGTTAGTTAGTTTAGTTTGTTTTCCTGCCTGTTCCGTAGCTGCTTTTGTTCTTGTCCTTGTCATAATCCTTTCTTTCTGTTTGTTTCGCATGACGTCATGATGTCAAAGTTTTCATACATTGAGTCCTTGACGGATCTTGAGATGCCCTCATCTTCTAGAGTAATTCATAAAATTTACGAGCTATGCTTCTCTTGTGAATTCCTCTTTTCCATAAAGAGTTACAAAATAAAATTGTATTGCGTACTTGTTTATTTATCTAAAAACAAAGTTGATATCATTATAGTTATTGTATCCATGCTTTGTTAAAACTTATGTGATTCAAAGTTACTTAAAATATTATATACTCATGTAAGCGTTATGTACATTGGTTTGTATTACTTTATGTGGAAATAAAATCACTTGAATTGAATGGAAAATTACTTTTACAATCCATACGAGCAGGAGCCTATTCCTTTTATCTCGTCACGTGTTCAATCGTCACGTGATTAATTTCGATCTGCACTGACGTTGAGCTTTAAACTCTCAAGTATATTGCTTATTCGTGTGTGTGTTCCTATGGAAAACACGATACTTTTACCTGAATTGTGACTTTTTTCCGCAATCTCTTCTTTCTCACATCCTTAGACCCTCCTGGTGATGGTATAATATCGGTTAGGTTCCAGGAGGTCTGGAACAGACGTACACCTGACAATGTCATCGTCACGTGTCACGTGAACCCAGAAGACCTCCCCAGTCCCTTCATCCACACGTTTACCATAGAAGTGGAGAACCTTCGTGGATGTTCCTCCTGCTCCAACGCCTACAGTCGACTGCCGATGACAAACTCCACTTCGGCGAGTCTGGACTACTATCCTGACAGGTGCATCTGTGTCAGGTGCACCGGCACCAGTGAGCTGGGCTCCACCTCCTCTCTGGCCACGTTCTGTCCGCAAGGTATGTTAATTGCAGCACAGCAGTCAAGATTTAGGTTATCGTTTCATTAATAGAAGTTTGGTGTTTTAATGGGCTTTCAACCAGAAGGTCATGGTTTGAGCTCTAAGTTGGAACGTATATCAATATTCAAGATACATACTTGTACTATATCAACACTCTTAATCATACCTTTATTTAAATATATATTACACGATTATCATACGTGTAGGCCTAGATTTTTTTTTTACTATAAAAAGATACAGATAGACATTACTAATGTCTAATCATTGACATAATGTGTACTTTATTGTATGTACAGTCTGTATACATAAACACACTAAGGATACATCCTGTTTGTCATAGACAGACAAACATTCGTCAATATTATTTCTCTAGCTAATTCTCTTCAAATAAAAAGGGCGGGGCAGGGAGAGAGAGAGAGATTCCACAAAAGCCTTTACATAGTAAAGAGAAGAGAATAAAAGCGTGTAACTATCCCTATGTTTGTGTATTATGTTTCTATTTCAAGCACAGTGTGATTGTCGATTGATTTCTTGTTGTTTTCAGGATTACCGGTATGTCGTCATTTCTGCGATCATGTGGTAAAATGCCGAGTATAACAGCACATAATTTTGTCATTCAAAATTTTCAAAGGACCGCCGACAGATGGCGTCATATCAATTGACGTGCAGGATCAAGTCGAAAACCAGGTGACATCTGGTCTGATCATCACGTGCAAAGTCTCAGATCAGCCCAATCCGGTCTTCCACACTTACACGATCCAAGCAGACAGTGTGATCCTGTCCGCTACCAAATCCCCTTCGACAACTCTTCGTCCAGTACCCGACAGGTGCATCAACATTAAATGCACTGGAAACAACGGACATGGATTGACATCTTCGGCGCTCAGATTTTGTCCTACAGGTGTGAAACTTAATATTTACTGCAATTGAAAGTCATAAGTCATTGCTCATTGATTGAAGTCTCCCTGTCGACTTCAATTCACTTTATGTTATGATACCGAATTACGTAAAACATATAGCTAGTATATTGTTTCTTTCGAATCATAAAATGATCGTTCATGATTAGATTTGATTGAAGGTCTTCCGTGCAGTTAAAAGTGTGAGAGCTCATGACAATAAAATGTATAAGGAGTAAGACATCCCCTGTAGAATCACCATCGATAATGAATTTTCGACCCAAATCTTTTGTAAGTGTAATGATTATTGACCCATCTATTTTTGTCACTTTTTCCATTTTTTTAAAGCATCAAGCAACCCGAGAGGACTGCGTGCACGACCACCTCAGAATGACGTACCACGTCAGGTGACCATTAGTTTTCCTCATCCATAAAGGTAGGTAACCTTCACTATATTTACAGCCCATTGACAGGGATATGCCTTAAGATCACTTGCGTTATTCCTTAAACTTTGTGAGACAAAATGATGCAATCGACCCAGCACCAACCAAACACTATAGGTATTCTATTCGCTTTTCACTATTTAAGATTTGTGCCTTGAAACTTGATCTCTCCTGTTATTTGCTTCCTCTGTTATGCATAATGAGTGTTTGAATTTCACGATTTTCTGTTGCTCTTGACACCAATGTGTTATGTTTTACACCAATTTATCATATTTTAGGATAGAGTATAAAAGCATTTCTGCTCAGTTATCAAAATTGTCCAGGAAGACTCCATACTTCTCTTCAATCATTGGGGGAAATTTCTAACATGATCTGATTGCTTATTTGGACTTTCAATAGAATTTTTCATACAATTTACAGAAAATCACACATCTATTTTTCAATAGAAATCGAAATATTGAAATGACAGATGTTTGAAGATTCATCAATAACTCCAATGTAAAACATCGTCAATGCACCTTTTATTAAGAGTCTCACAGGATAGTCCATGCAGAGTCGAACATATATACAAAATATGTTTATACATTGTGTTTGTCCTGTTTTCCCACCATTAACTTTGGACTTAATAAGTGATACCTATACCTAAATCTTTAATAACTTCTCTCGTCTAATCCTCTTTCATGTAGACTGAAGCCCTGGACACCGAATGAGTTAAAAATCCTCGATCAATGGAGTATGCGTGCTCATGTACTCGGCAAGCTCTCGGTGAGAGAGAGAGTGTGTGTATGTTAGTGTGTGTTAACCAATTTAATAGTTTATCATCTAATCGAGAAAGCATGAAGAATTCAGTAATCAAGCACAATGCTAATATTTCAGTGTCATTCGCATGATGTTAAATGTCGAGTTACACCAACCAGTCACCAAAATTGCTTATCATAAGAAAAGCTGTTAGCTGTATTTTGACGAGTGAATGTTTCAGCTTAAATTGACATAGCGAAATGATCAGTGAGGAAGGTATCTTCTTCCAAATGTTACGATGAATATCACGATCTCTGACTCGGATTAGTATAATATTTGACAAGCCATAGATGGTAAATCATCCCAATCTTTCGACACGAGAAAGTTACTGTATAAACTATTATATTTTTCGTTCTCAGGGACGGATCCAGGAATTCCGTATAGAGAGGGCGCAAAAATATTTCTGGTGCTACTTCCGGGTTTCATTTCATTTTTCTTTTTATTTCTTTTGTTTTAACAAAAAAAATAAAGAGGGGGCGCGCGCCCGGTTCGCCCCCCCCCCCTCCTGGATCCGCCACCGGTTCTCATATGCCATCGGCCGAATTTAACGTAATCAATGTCACCGATACTTCTTTCCATTCCGAAAAAGAAAATGCCAAACTGATGTCTGCATATAACTACGTAAAAGAGACATTTTAGACGTTAAGGGAGAAGCAAAACGAGTCGTCTTTCAAATTTTGATCCCCTGTTTTCCATCACTGTGCATTCCCTTCGTAATTGGCGTGTGTTTTAGCAGATAAGATCATGTTACTAAATAGAATGTAAAGCAAACTATATAGGTCAAGCTGTTTTACTCGATGATATATTATGATTTTTTTTTTAACGCTTTGTTAGTACATTTTTATAGCCTCTTCACAATAGATAGGGCATTATCCGGGTAGCCTCCTCGGTGTTGCCACTACTGTGTCAGGAGAACCTGACAATATTATTACATGTATTATTATCACTTTGGAAGTGCCCAGGTACCCATTAATACACGTGGGTCGAGAGCGACACCGTGATAAACCATCTTGTGCAAAGACAAAGGCTCTTGGCGGGATCCAAACTTTCGAAGATGTCTTAAGAAATATTGTTGTGTTGAATGCATAAGCGCTGAAATAAATCCAAAAGGCTTGTTGGAATATGGTATTTGTCGACTTACTATGCCCCATAGGCTCATTTTTCTTCAATACATTGATATAGATACCTTATACTCGAATCAACTGAATGAGTAACGCCTGAGAATGCTCCCTGTTATACCCTCGTCCAGAATACTCACTCCCAATAGTGTACTTCACGAGTTTGATGCTATAAAGAAACGCTAGTTTCATTTATGAAAAATGATAAGAAGTTACAGTCGTGTTTTTTTTTTTTTTAGATACAAGACATTTAAAGTTATAGAACGTTCTTCTCAAAAAGAATCTGCTTCGATAGTGATTTATAAAGGAATCGAAAGAAACTTAAAGCCATGACGTTTTGTGAAAGAGATCTTGTGTAATCCATGTCATAATCAGGAAACGAGTGTGTGTGTGGGGGGGGGGGGGGGTGGACAACACGAGAAATGGAATATAAGGTTTATAACATCTCCCTTTTCTATAATTCATATCATCGTATGATTTTTTTGCTTTGCGTCAGTCTTGCACCTTGTATATTTGTCAATAGCCTGATGCAAGATGTATTTCTCATGGAAATATCGTGAAATAAATTAACTGAACTGAACCTACAGATATTTGTGTATTTGTGGTCATATATAAACATTCTGCCTGTAACTGAATCACATAATCTTCCTGGGAAACAAGAAATATTATATGAAAATAAAATGCATATGACAGAACACACACACACACACACACACATATATATATATATATATATATATATATATATATACATATATATATACTATAATATATGTAATATATACTGTAGTATAAGTATATTAGACATATTCATATTGCACATATATGTCTACATACATGTACAATATTGATATATTAGTATATGAATATTTGTATATATATATATATATATATATATATATACTATATTATATGTAATATATACTGTATATGTATATTAAGTAAAAGTATATTAGACATATTCATATCGCACATATATGTCTATATACATGTACAATATTGATATATTTTTAAGTGTATTTATTATCATATCTGATGTAAACATTACAAGGAAGGAAAGTAATCATTTTATAATCTTAGAATCAGATTTGGACGTAGATCAAAATAATGATTGTTGTCGGAACCTGAATGAGTGATTACTCCTTCGAATAACACTAATCGGCGCACGTCATGAGTTGTTTTCTCAGTCAACACAGTTCCGTCTTTCTCAGGGATCCTTGCCTTTTTACCAAATAAAATCGCAAAAAAACGAAATGTGCAAACAACAATCGCTAATACTTAAACGACTTCGGATGCAATCAAGATTAGAGGACAGAGTGACTTCGCAAAGGACGTTTTCACCGAAATCCTCTCCGAAATTTCTTGGGATTAAATTCGGAGGTGAACATTCTAATTTTGTCACTTTTGACAGTGCCTGAAAGTAAACTGTGTTTTGCAAATGATCCTACGAGTGAAATAATGGGAAGTATTAGAGCAAGTAAAAAAAAAAATAGTATGATACCGATCATATCTTGAATGATTTGATGATTGATCATCTCATCATTAGTTTTAATAGCTCTCATGGAAAGCTATGAACTCTCCGAGACATATCTTGACAATTAAAACTGTAAACATTCTCCCTTCTTCCATTCACACAGATCTTGAATGGTTATCGCCAGAGATGCCGGGGAACATTTTGCCTGGAGTCGTTGCCTCAACAAATTACCTGGTTCTGGCCCTTGTATTGGGTTTCTTAACTCTACAGCATGGAGGTATGATATACAAAATGAAGGAAAACGAAACGAAATTCATCGATGCGTGTGACTAGCAACTCAAATTCCACAGTGCATTCAGTACCATTAGGAGAGAAACAAATGATTTTATAATATGAGACCTGTCTATTATTTGGTTAAGAGTAAAATGTACATATCTTTCAAATCCTTTAACTCTGAAGGTAAAACCGAACATACCGCCTTCCCATTTCATACCTATTCATGCGACACTACCTATCAATGGTATCAACTTTCATGACATGAGAATAGCCCCAAATTTCGATACAGTCACGCCATGTTTGACGCATTTCATGGGGGCCTGCAGTTGTAAGGAAACGAATGAACAGACTTACAGAAAAATAAAACCCACAAAATTCTTTCTTTTGAAAATGTGATGTAAGAAAAACCTAATTATCTTATTTCTTCATTTAATTGCCTTCAATAGCTCTTGCGAGTGAAGTGGTGACCAGTCCAACTTCCATCACCCACGCGGAAGGTCAGACAGCCTTTCTGAGATGTCGCGTTGAGGGTGTAATGAGCCCGTCTTTCTCCTGGGATTACTACAACTATGACTGCCCGAATAATTATCTGTTTCAAAATGGCGTCAGGCATTGCAACAACTCCATCTTCTGGTCTAATTTCGAGGTGAAGGAGAATATTAGCGCGGGAATATCCTTGTTGATCATAACCGACCTCCGCGTCTACCACGCCGGCGTCTACACCTGCCGAGTTGGTTCCAATCAGTCCAGATCCACGCTAAGCGTTGAAAGTAAGAGCTTATAAAATCAAGTTGATGGTACTTTCTTATATCTTTAGAATGCAGGCAAATGGACCATTGTAATAACTGAAGATTGTGTAGAAATTACTTTTTGCTTTTTAGAATTTGTATTGTGTACAGAACATCCGCTTCCATAATCCACAAACTAAAGTGAACGGAAGAGTAAATTGCTTCAAAATAAAGATATTATACTTATATTATACTTATAACTTGACCATTCATGATAACTGCATTACACTGAGTCATGAGTCTGTGCGCTGCGATTGGCGATATGTAACTTTTAAAAATATTCAATTTGCAAGATTTAACCTCTCTGTGCGCAGCGCATTCGAGGAAGAAAAAGGACGGGCTTCAAACCAGCAAAGTTTTTTGAATGAAGACAAGAAAATTCACACAATAAAATGTTGGGATATCTTTGCATCGACCTGTGTTTACAGTTGAAACTCTATATTATAAATCATACATAATGATCTTGAGGCCTTGTTCTTTCGGGTTACAGAATTTCTCTTCGAATGGTTCGGCATCTATAAATCAGCATAGGTTGGGAAAGATCACATCATTATTATTTTAATCTATACCCCTATAAGCAACCATCAGGATTCAAACTACGTTGCATCGTTGTAAAATTATATTACCTAAGGACACTGATATACGTGGTTATTTGAATGAGAGCACATTACTGTTTAGGTGATGAAGTGTTTTGAAAAAAAAACCCACAAAATATTGGTGTGATGACTTCTCTGGCCCTTAATTCTCGCATCCAGGAAAGGCGAACATGTCGCTGAACGTGCCAAATCGGCTGTCTGCCAACGAGCCAGCTACAGCAGTGTGTTCAGCCGTGGCTGGACTTCCTGCGGAAGCACTATCTTGGTATCTAGACGGCGTACCATTGAACGAGGGCGTCATCTCGACGTCATACCACAATGAATACACACGAGAGAATATCTATGAATTAGGATGACCGGAAATATTCTAGAAGATTCATGGAATGCATTGGAATTATTCCTGATGGGTAGATGGCTAATAGATTATACTATATACAGAACATCGCGCTGATGAGACATTGTTTAGTGGACATACAGGCGGCTTCTTCACAAAATTTTCCATGACAATTTCTGCCCCGGAAAGACTCTTGCAACTTCAGTATTCGCAGGTTATGATGAGAATCCATGATTTCTTCTAATCTATGCGGCAGGTTTTGTCTTTGATCGTATGTCGTCTGGAGTCATCAATATACTGGGCACGGTGTCAGTCTGACTGGATCTATCGTGGAAAAAAAATGGAGTAGATAATGGAGTTTTAGCCGATAAGCACAATTACAACTGGAAAACCCCTATAAATTTATGTATTATACAAATCGACAAATATAATCTTATGACTTTTCTTATATCTGAATTGATGTTATCTGACTATTAATTTACGTGTCTTTCTAGCCCTCTCTCTCTCTCTCTCTCTCTCTATATATATATATATATATATGTATGCACATGTTTAATTGAATGTAAATGTAAATATATATATATACACATATATAATGACCATATATATACATATATAATGACACATACATAATGACCATGACCACCGACGGTAATTACTACGGTAAGTACCATGCCAAGTCCATTCAATCAAAGAGAAATGTGATTTTTCTTCAAGAGCTAAAAATGTTAATAATCTTAATTAGAATTAGTACACCAACTTAAAAACGTTCTCTTTTACCCTTGCAGAGAGGGGGGTGACTGAAATGTTAATCCTGTCAAAATAAGACGACCACCAGAGCAATTGCCATCTAAACTGACAAATCGTAGTGAGCAAAGCATCTTCGATGGAATCTATATGCTTATTGTCCAATTGTCGAGATCACACGGAGTTCAGCTTTGAAACAATCATCAACGTGCAAATCTTGACTGCTCGTCATAGGACATGTGTGACCTTTGCCCTACATTCTGGGTGTGCAGATGAAAAGCGTCATTTTCATGGCATCAGTGGACGAGAAATCTGATTTCAACCACGCCATAACGAAGCCGATGTTCAGATCGTACAACAACACTAGTTGGGTGCATTTTCAATCTTCACGGAGTTATTTATTAACCAGATAATCAGGCATCTCGTACTGATTTCTGATCAGCATCAGTTTGGCAGACATAATTCGTCTCTCAACAAACCCTCTAATTTGGTACGATTTAAGTTGACCGCTTAATTTACAGGTATGTATGAAATATGGTAAATAGCTCCAGTGGACTATTTTTCTTTGCGACAGGTTTCACATGTACATGTTTGCTACAGCTTTTTACTTCCGTTAACCTATTTTTTGAAGGGAAACCTAACTGAGAAACATACACATTTTCTGCCTGCTATGCGCAGGTCCTGTATAAGGATAGAATGTCGTGACAAAAATTGGCTAATTAAAATAGTTCCAGTTCATTTGGCAGTTGCCAATATGCTGATGTTAAATGCGTATTGAAATTGTGGTTCATGGGCTTGAACATTCCACATTATACATCTGAAACAGAATATACATACCTTCTTAAACAAAATTAATAATGTAAAGCATAGCTTTATATTCATCCAGAGATAATCATAAGAGTATCTCATTCTTTGTAACCCATTAAGAGAACAGAAACAATACTCATCATCACAAATTCTTCCAGCCCCGGGTTGATATTCGACATATGGATAAATGTGTAATTATATATATATATATATATATGTATATATGTATATAATTCATATTTACGTTATGATATATTATAGAGTATGTGGAAGAAATTAAGACGGACGTTGTTTTCAAGATTAATTTCTTCCACACATACACACATACATTTTACAATTAGACACCGGTTTGGAGATCGGGACCAATTCGCATTACATGATTATTGTATCTAGGATACATATGCATGTCAGTTGTCAACTGAAGGAAAGTTAATAACAGAAGGAATGAAACCTAACTTTGGGGAGGGGGGGGGGGTTCAAATCACTCACTTGAATTTGAGATACTGTTCCCGCGCGGAATGATATTTTTTTATGATAGTGTGCGCTTGAACGGAAACGAACTTTCACCTACATTTCAGAGAGAGATAGAAAAGGCTACTCTGAAAATAAATTGCCGATACCATCACAGAATTCAGCAAGGGTAGCAACAGAGCAATATTTTTGTGAGGCATTAATGACCATAAACTTTGATATTGACGTTTTGTGTGGTATTAAAACGAAATCTAAAATAACCCTTGGTCCATGCAGAGCACGAACGTATGAAGGAAGACATTCATTTTCACATAGCGGACTCCCTACGAACAGATGATCTAGAATGATCGCAATAATTTCGGGTAAAATCTCTTGGATATCAAATTTTAGTTAAACTTCATCAGAGGTGATTCTACTTTTGTCTACGAATATAAGAAATGCAATTAACTGCTGGTTTAACAAGATTGGAGTGTTTTGAAAAGTTAAGAAGCATCTATACATTTCTGCCAAATACGCGCTAATGCAAAGTCACCTTTATAAAGTATAAGTTGGAAAATGTATGCAGTTTTATACATATCTGCTAATTTGGTGTCTCCTTTTAGTTTTGTGTGTGACAACTTCAAAAGGAAATGTCCAGGAGAATGTATCGTTTTGAGGGGAAATACAAAATAATAAGACGGAAGTCACCCAAATCCATACTTTTGAAACTTTGGTACCAAACAATATAGAAGACATTTTTTTCATTGTGTAGTGAAATATTTCATGTAAACGACAAGTCTGTCTGAAATGTAGAACAAACAGGGGCTTTTGATAAATGGTTTTTACCCTCTTGATGAGAGATTATATGATATTTTAGGACATCTTTAGATTACATACTCAAACTTAAATACTTCCATGACGGTGCACAAAGAGCAAGACATTCAATGGGTGCTATAGGAATGTGTGCAGCGTTAGAGTGACCGGAATTTTTGTTAAAATGATACGAGCTCATTTTTGATTTCTTGCAATTGTTTTTTGCTTTCAAGCACGTACCTATTCAACAAGTTTGCTAAAGAAAGCAATGCTGACAATTTAATTGTTGAGTATAAATCATATTCAATTCTTGTGTATATTTCTTCCCTACAAGAATAAAGCCAAAGTTAGGAGCCCGTGAGACGAAAAAAAAAAGGCAAATTAAAATAGTTCCAGCAGCTGTAGCAGCGGCATTAAGGGTTGAATGTAGTATCGTCTGCTAGAATGGTTGAATGATTACTTTTAATCACAATTATCTATCCATTTAAAGGATTTGTTAGTTTGATTTTGGAGTAACTCCCCAGAGTGAATTACCTCATAATATGCTTTCGCATCAAATTATAAACTTTCTGTTCAGTCGCAAGAATCGTGGATTTAAAATGTGTGGAAGCTGGCAATTGAAAAGGAGTTTACCTTACTCTTAACTGTCAAAATCGGTTTTTATTGGAATTCTGGTAAGACTTATTAGCCATGTGAATATTTACCACTCCATGGTTTCATATCGGAGAATTTATGTCAAAATTGTCACAGGTATTTGCGAGGAAGAGAATGACTTACCTCTTTACGTATATGTTATATGTTCCTCCTTTAAGATATCCGCAGGCTGTCTTGCCAATGAATTGCAATACTTATCGAAGGGGCGGAATGATACAGACAGTTCATCCACATTTGACGGAAGTCACCTTCCAATAAAATGTGGGTAAATCACTGAAGAATACAAATTTCTGAGGAATTATAGAGATGCGGGAGCAATCCATACGTCATAGCAAAAGAGTTCAATCTATATACTCGAAATAATGTGCAACGCTGGAGGAAAGACATCGTTTTAGTATGTTCTGAGACGATTTTGTAGTACGTCGCGACTCGGTGTACGGAAAACGAAAAGAACCTTTGCTCCTCAGACTGCCTATGGAAACACAACAGTGTATAGGCAGTTTGCAATATTTTCTCTTCAAAATGTCTCAGTCTCGCCTGTGGTGGAATGTCTTCGTAGGCACCTCAACTCTTTATACCTACAAAATTTGTGTAAGTTAACAGCTACCGTTCCGGACACAGGTGCGTTACAGTGGTTGGAATGGCCGCATCTTTTCTGCCTGCGGTTTGCTGAAAAAGATCTCATCTTTTGAAATATTTTGTTTCTTCTTAACGCTGGATTTTTCTATGAGGTCAATGCTCTCAGTCATAAGTTTTATCTTGGATAGCTGATGTAAGACGGAGACTGCCAAGAACTGCGTTTTTGGTTGTGCAAACAATAACGCAGGACGGATGTCACCTGATTTAACAGAATCGAAACTGATGAATTAAATTCACGTATCTTTGCTTGTAGAGGGAGAAGTAGTGAAGACTGAGACGTCCCAAGCTTCTGGTGCTAGATCAAAATTATCTTGCTGCCTAATGTATTCATTATTCTGATATATAAGTACATTATAAATTAATCAAACGCTTAATTCAGGACATTAAATTATCTGAAGACACTTCGCGAAGTTTAAAACCAGATTGCGGCTACTCTATCATTGGAATAGGGCATCCGACGATGAAAATTCCTTGAAGCCAAATGTAAACAAATTGTATACAATGATATAATTACTAATAAAAAACACTCTTCGACCAACTTTCAGTCAATCTTTAAGTTTTAAAGACGTGGAATGTTTCAAAATATGGCTTGATTTCAAACAGTTTTTCGTCCTACTGTCACGTTCACTTGTATATGCATTTTGAGTTTACATTGGTGGCTACAAAACATATTTGGAACCTGAACTTGCGTTACCTTAACATTAATAAACGTACATTATCCTGGGTAATCATGACTGAGTTTCAGAAATCGTGGCATTGCTCGATAAAACATATAATCCTCTTTAAATGATAAAGATATCAGTGTAAATGTTGCACAGATTCTAAGCCTTTTTAAATGACAAAGCTGATAAAGAGACACAGCTTTGCATATTGCACATGCACGAAACAAACGGGGATCGAAGGTAGACGAATTTTCAATTCAGCAAAAAGGCAACGGCATCATTTTTGGGAACCATAATTAGAAAAACAGAACTGACCGATCATTTCTTGAGCGTATTTCAGACCAGGCAGAAAATGACAAGTCCGTTACCAGCATCTCTAAGCATCAGTACTTCCCTGATTGGCTGGCTCTTACTGGTTGTGTTGATACTGGCAGTTACTCGGCACACTGCAGTCACAACTCCGACAGCGTATTAACTTTCACTCCGACGGCGGCCCACAACGGAAAGATTCTCCAGTGCCGAGTTTCCGGACACAAATTTTCCAGTTTCAATCAGATCCAAGAAGCTATACTCGATGTAAGACGTAAGTCACTGACAACGAAACTGCGATGTGCTTAATGTAGAAAATGCTGCGTAACGATGGAAATGCAAAAGAATCGTCAACAATAATTCTTTAATATTCCACACAAGTACTGCTTTATGTCTAATAGTGATTTTGCTTCGACTTTGCCTCCTTACATACAATTTCAAGTTTTTGAATTCTTGGTTGGTTTAGGTAGGCCTATTTCTTTGTGTTTTTTTTTTTTTGCTGGACAGAAAACTCTACTTTGACTATTAGTCTCAGATTTTCCCATAAATATAATCATCTTTCTCCCATTTCTTCCCTCCCTCGTCCCCCCCCCCCCCCCCTCCCCCAAACATCCGTAGACCCTCCTGGTGATGGTGTAATATCGGTTAGGTTCCACGAGCTCTGGAACAGACGCACACCTGACAATGTCATCGTCACGTGTCACGTGAACCCAGAAGACCTCCCCAGTCCCTGCATTCACACGTTTACCATAGAAGTGGAGAACCTTCGTGGATGTTCCTCCTGCTCCAACTCGTACAGTCGACTGCCGATGACAAACTCCACTTCGGCGAGTCTGGACTACTATCCTGACAGGTGCATCTGTGTCAGGTGCACCGGCACCAGTGAGCTGGGCTCGACCTCCTCTCAGGCCACGTTCTGTCCGCAAGGTTAGTTGCTGCACAGCAGTCAAGATACATAGTGCCATTAATAGCGGTTTTAATGGTGTTTAAATGGTGTTCAATGGTGTGATAAAATGTTGCGTAACAGCACATAATTTTGTCATTCAAAATTTTCAAAGGACCGCCGACAGATGGCGTCATATCAATTGACGTGCAGGATCAAATCGAAAACCAGGCGACATCTGGTCTAATCATCACCTGCAAAGTCTCAGATCAGCCCAATCCGGTCTTCCACACTTACACGATCCAAGCAGACAGCGTGATCCTGTCAGCTACCAACTCCCCTTCGACTACTCTTCGTCCAGTACCCGACAGGTGCATCAACATTAAATGCACTGGAGACAACGGATATGGATTGACATCTTCAGCGCTCAGATTTTGTCCTACAGGTGTGAAACTTAATATTTACTGCAACTGACAGTCATTAGTCATTGCTCATTGATCGAAATCTCCATGTCGACTTCAGTCCACTTTATGTTATGATACCGAAATGACGTAAAACATATCGCTAGTATATTGTTTCTTTCGAATCATAAGATGATTGTTCATGATTAGATTTGATTGAAGGTCTTCCATGCAGTTAAAAGTGTGAGAGCTCATGACAATAAAATGTATAATGAGTAAGACATCCCCTATATAGAATCACCATCGATAATGAATTTTCGACCCAAATCTTTTGTAAGTGTAATGATTATTGACCCATCTATTTTTGTCACTTTTTCCATTTTTTAAAGCATCAAGCAACCCGAGAGGACTGCGTGCACGACCACATCAGAATGATGTACCACGTCAGGTGACCATTAGTTTTCCTCATCCATAAAGGTGGGTAACCTTTACTGTTTACAGCCCATTGACAGGGATACGCCTTAAGATCTTGCGTTATTCCTTAAACTTTGTGTGACAAAATAATGCAATAGCAATCGACCCAGAACCAACCAAACACTAAGGTATCCTATTCGCTTTTCACTATCATTTAAAATTTGTGCCTTGGAACTTGATCCCTCTTGTTATTTGCCTGCTCTTTTGGGCATAATATGTGTTTGGATTTCACCACTTTCTGTTGCTGTTGACACCAATGTGTTATGTTTTACACCAATTTATCATATTTCAAGATGGAGTATAAAAGCATTTTTGCTCAGTTATCAAAAATGTCCAGGAAAACTTCATACTTCTCTTCAAACATCTGGGAAATTTCTGATATGATCTGATTGCTGATTCATGTGGTTGATTAAAGATGTAATCATTTGGCCCTTTCAATTGAATTTTTCATAAGATTTCCAGAAAATTACACATCAATTGGATAGATTTTTTAAAACACAAATCGAAATATTGAAATTACAGATGTTTGAAGATTCATCAATAACTCCAATGTAAAACACCGTCAATGCACTTTTTATTAAGAGTCTCACAGGATAGGCCATGCAGAGTCGAATATACATACTAAATATATTTATACATTGTGTTTTCCTGTTTACCAACCATCAACTTTTGACTTGATAAGTGATAACTATACCTGAATCTTTAATAACTTCTCTCGTCTAATCCTCTTTCATGTAGATTGAAGCCCAGGACACCGAATGGGGAAAATCCCGATCTATGGATTATGCGTATTTATACTCGGCAAGCTCTCAGAGAGGGAGTGTTTGTGTGTGTGACATGACTGAGATGTTAACCAAGTTTATCATCTAATCGAGAAAGCATGAAGAATTTAGTTATCAAGCGCAATGCTGATATTTCAGTGTCATTCACATGAATGTTAAATGTCGAGTTACACCGACCAGTCACCAAAATTGCTTATCTTAAGCTGTTAGCTGTATTTTGACGAGTAAATGTTTCAGCTTAAATTGACAAAGCGAAATGATCAGTGAGAAAGGAATCTTCTTCCGAATGTTGTAATGAATATCACGATCTCTGACTCAGATTAGTAAAATATTTGACAAGCCACAGATGGTAAATCATCCCAATCTTTTGACACTAGGAAGTTACTGTATAAACTACTAAGTAGTATATTTTTCGTTCTCATATGCCATCTTATTGTAACCGATACTTCTTGTCATTCGGAAACAGAAATATCTTCTGCAAATTCTACAAATAACCACGTAAAAGACACATTTTAGAAGGTGAGAGAGAAACAGAACGAATCGTCTTTCACATTTCGATCCCCTGCTTTCCACCACTGTGCATTCTGTGCAAAATATTGTGCAAAGACAAGGGCTTTTCGCGGGATCCGAACTTTCTAACAAGTCTATAAGGAAATAGTGATGCATTGAATGCATAAACGCTGAAATGGAATGTGGTATTTGACAACTTTCTATGCCACCACATGCTCATTGTTTCAATATATTGATATTTTATATTTGAAGCAATTGAATGAGTAACGCCTAGGAATGTTCCCCGTTAAACCCTTGTCCAGAGTACTCACTCCCAATAGTTTACTTCACGAGTTTGATACTACAAAACAAATGCCATAGTCAGTTTTATTTATGAAAAATGATAAGATGTTACATGTCACCTTTTTTCAGGTACAAGACATTCAAAGATTATAGAACATTCTTCTCGAAAAGAATCTACTTAAACATGGATTCATAAGGGAATCGAAAGAAACTTAAAGACATGACAATTTGTGAAAGAGGCCTTAAGTAATCCATGTCATAATTAGGAAACGAATGTGGGGAGGGGGTACAACACGAGAGAGGAATAATATAAGGTTTATAACATCTCCCTTTTCTATAATTCATATCATCGTATGATTTTTTGCTTTGCGTCAGTCTTGCACCTTGTATATTTGTCAATAGCCTGATACAAGATGTACTTCTCATGGAAATATCGTGAAATAAATTAACTGAACTGAACCTACAGATATTTGTGTACTTGTGGTCATAATTATATAAATATTCTGCCTGTAACTGAATCACACAATCTTCCGGGGAAACAAGAAATATTATATGAAAATAAAATGCATATGACTGAACATACACATACACACACAGATATTATTATTATTATTATTACATATATAATACTATATTATATATAATATATACTGTATATGCATATGTATATTAAGTATAAGTATATTAGACATATTCATATTGCACATATATGTCTATATACATGTACAATATTGATATACTAGTATATGAATATTTGCATATATATATATATATATATATATATATATATACTATATTACATAGAAATGCCGAAGAAAGAAATATGTGGCAGCAAGACGTTCCTTTTTTTTTATTTTTTGGTTCATTTTTTTTTGCTTTTATCCATAGATCTTATATAATCATGATTCTTAGTCATTAATACAATGCACAAACAAAATCTCTTGCACATAATTATTGTGTAAATGTACATGACTGTCATGTGTATAGTCTTTATATATTTGTATGCGGAAAGAGTCTTATGAAAAACGGTGTTGCACTTGAAAGAGCAGTATTTCATGTTTTCGCATTTCCAAAAGTGTATTTATTAATATTATCTGATATAAATATAGCAGTAAAAGCGAGTTAACGAATAATCTTAAAATCAGATTTGGACGTAGATCAAAATAATGATTGTTGTCGGAAACTAGACGAGTGATTACTCCTCCCTCGAGAGAAAACTAATCGGCGCACGTGATGAGTATCCGTTCATTGTTTTCTCAGTCAACACAATTTCGTCTTTCTCAGGGATCCTTGCCTTTTTACCAAATAAAATCGCCAACAAAAGAAATGTGGAATCAACAATCGCTAATACTTAAACGACTTTGGATGCAATCAAGATTAGAGGACAGAGTGACTTCGCAAAGGACATTTTCACCGAAATCCTCTCCGAACTTCTTGGGATTAAATTTTGAGGTGAACATTCTAATTTTGTCAGTTTTGACAGTAAATTGTGTTTTGCAAATGATCATACGAGTGAAGTAATGGAAAGTATTTGAGCAAGTAAAAAAAAAATAGTATAATACCAATAACATCTTGAATGATTTGATAATTTCATCTCATCATAACTTCAGATATAGCTCTAATGGATGCAAAGCTACGAATTGGCCAAGAGATATCTTGACATTGAAACTGTAAACATTCTCCTTTCTTCCATCCATGCAGATCTCGAATGGTTATCGTCAGAGATGTCGGGGAACATCTTGCCTGGAGTCGTTGCTTCAACGAATCACCTGGTTCTGGCCCTTGTATTGGGTTTCTTTACTCTACAGCATGGAGGTATGATATATAAAATGAAGGAAAAACGAAACGAAATTCATCGATGCGTGTGACTAGCAACTCAAATTCCACAGTACATTCAGTACCACTGAGACAGAAACAAATGATTTTATATGAGACCTCTTTTATTTGGTTAAGAGTAATATGTACATATCTTTCAAATCTTTTAACTCTCAAAGTAAAACCGTACATGCCCCCTTCCCATTCCATACCTATTCATGCGACTCGACCGATCATTTTCACCATGGTATCAACTTTCATGTCAACTTTCATGACATGAGAATAGCCCCAAATTTTTATTGTAGTCACGCCATGTTTGTCGTACATGTATTTCAGGGGGCCTGCACTAGTAAGGAAACGAAATGAACAGATTAACAGAAAAATAAAACCCATGAAATTCTTTCTTTCGAAAATGTAGTTAAAGAACCTAATTATCTTATTTCTTCATTGAATTGCCTTTAATAGTTCTTGCGAGTGAGGTGGTGACCAGTCCAACTTCCATCACCCACGCGGAAGGTCAGACAGCCTTTCTGAGATGTCGCGTTGAGGGTGTAATGAGCCCGTCTTTCTCCTGGGATTACTACAACTATGACTGCCCGAATAACTATCTGTTTCAAAATGGCGTCAGGCATTGCAACGACTCCATCTTCTGGTCTAATTTCGAGGTGAAGGAGAATATTAGCGCGGGTTTCTCCCTGTTGATCATAACCGACCTCCGCGTCTACCACGCCGGCGTCTACACCTGTCGAGTTGGTTCCAATCAGTCCCGATCCACGCTGAGCGTTGAAAGTAAGAGAATATAGAATCAAGTTGATGGTACTTTCTTATATCTTTCGAATGCAGGCAAACAGACATTTATAATAACGCGAAGATTGTGTAGAAATTATTTTTTTTTTGTTTTCGAGAATTTGTATTGTGTACATAACATCCATAAACCACAAACTAAAGTGAACGGAAGAGTATAAATTGCTTCAGAAGGAAGATATTGTATGTTATACTTATATTATACTTATAACTTGACCATTCATGAAAACTGCATTACACTGAGTCGGGAGTCTGTATGCTGCGATTGGCGATATGTAACTTTTAAAGATATTCAGTTTGCAAGATTTCACCTCTCTGTGCCCTGCAAATTCCAGGAAGTAAAGGGACGGTCTTCAAACCAGCAAAGTTTTTTCAATGAAGGGCAAGAAAATTCCCACAATTAAATGTTAGGATATCTTTGCATAGACATGTGCTCGCAGTTGAAATTCTATATCATAAATCATACATAATGATCTTGAGGCTTTGTTCTATCGGGTTAAAGAATTACTCCCAGTGGTACGACATCTATAGATCAGCATAGGTTGGAAAAGATCACAATTATTAGTTTAATCTATACCCCTAGCAACCATCAGGATTCAAACTACGTTGCATCGTTGTAAAATTATATTAGCTAAGAAAACTGATATACGTGCCTATTTGAATTATAGATAGCCTTTTCAATGAGAGCATAATAACACTGTTTAGGTGATGAAAGGGTTTTGAAAAAAAAATAACACATAATATCTGGCCCTTAATTCTCGCATCCAGGAAAGGCGAACATGTCCCTGAATGTACCAAGTCGGCTTTCTGCCAACGAGCCTGCCACAGCAGTGTGTTCAGCCGTGGCTGGACTTCCGGCGGAAGCACTATCTTGGTATCTAGACGGCGTACCATTGAACGAGGGCGTCATCTCGACAACGTACACCAGTGAACACACACAGATGAATATCTATGAATTAGGATGACCGGAAATATTCTAGAAGATTAATGGAATGCATTGGAATTATTCCTGATGGGTAGATGGCGGATGGAATATGCTCTATATAGAATATCGCGCTGATGAGACATTGTTTAGTGGACAAACAGGCGGCTTCTTCACAAAATTTTCCATGAGAATTTCTGCCCCGGAAAGAGTCTTACAACTTTAGTATTCGCAGGTTATGATGAGAATCCATTTCATTTCATCTACGGCATATTTAGCCTTCGGTTGCATGTCGTCTGGAGGCATCAATATTCTGGAAACGGTGTTAGTCTGACTGGATCTATCGTGAAAAAAGTAATGAGCAGATACTGACGTTTTAGCCGATAAATATAATATAATATAATAACAACTGAAAAAAAAAAATCCACATGAATTCATGTATTAAATAAATTGACGAATAAGATCCTATGTCTTTTACTATAACATATGAATTGATGTTATCTGTCTATTAATTCACTTGTCTTTCAAGCTCTGTATCTAGCTATATGTATATGCACATGTTTAATTGAATGTAAATGTAAAAATAGCATATTATATACATATATACATATACAATAATATGACTGACAACCAAAGGTTTTAATTACTGCCATGCCAAGTCCATTCAATCAAAAAGAAATATAATTTCCCGTCAAGAGCTACAAATTTTGATAATTTTGATTAGAATTAGTACACCAATGTGCATCGAACTTTTCTCTTTTGCTCCTGGGTTAACACAGGGGGGGATGACTGAATTTAATGTTAATCCCGTCAAAATAAGATTTGACCACCAGAGTAATTGGCAACTAAACTGACAAATCGCAGTAAGCAAAGCATCTTTGATTAAATGATATGCTTATTGTCTGATTGTCGAGATCTCTCGGAGTTCAACTTTGAAAGAATCATCAGAGACCAAGTCTTGACTGCTCGCTATAGGACATGTGTGACCTTTGCCCTACATTCTGGATGTGCAGATGAAAAGCGTCATTTTCGTGGCATCAATGGACGAGAAATCTGATTTCAACAACGCTATAATGAAGCCGATGTTCAGATCGTACAACAAGACGAGTTCGGTGCATTTTCAATCTTCACTTATTTATTTATTAACCAGATAATCGGGCATCTCGTACTGATTTCTGATCAGCATCAATTTGGCAGACATAATTCGTCTCTCAACAAACCCTCTAATTTTGTACGAATTAAGTTGACCGCTTAATTTACAGGTATGTATAAATCATTGTAAATAGCTCCAGTAAGCTTATTTTCCTTTCCGACAGGTTTCACATGTACGCGTTCGGTGCAGCTTTTTACTTTGATTAATCTTATTTTGAAGGGAAATTAAATTCAGAAACATACACTTTTTCTGCCTGCTAGTCGAAGGTCCTGTATAAGGATAGAATGTCGCGACAAAAATTGGCTAATTAAAATAGTTCCAGTTAATTTGACAGCTGCCCCATATGCCGATGTTAAATGCGTACTGACATTGTGCTTCATGGGCTTGAACCCGGCGGCGGTTCTATTATACATTATACATCTGAAACAGAATATACCTTCTTAAACAAAATGTAAAACATAGCTTTATATTTATTCAGGGATAATCATAAGAGTATCTTATTCTTTGTAACCCATAAAGAGAACAGAAACAATAATCGTCATCACAAAGTCTTCTAGACCGTGTTGATATTCGACATCAGAAGACATTGGCTGTCGTCATGATGACTGCAATCTTATATATATATATATATATATATATATATATATAAAACGAAGAATCAAGAAATAAACTAGTAATGCATTATTTCGCCAATAAGAATGAGTTTATTGAACAACTCATTCTTACTGGCGAAATAATGCATTACTAGTTTATTTCTTGATTCTTGGTTATATTGGAGCCAATACGTGAATTCGCAACATGTTTATATATATGTATATATATATATATATATATATATGGTTAAATGTATATTTACGCATATTTATTATTATGTATTATATATATATATGTATTATACATATATGTATATATATTTACATTATAATATATCATAGACTATGTGGAAGAAATTAAGACGGACGTTGCTTTCAAATTAAATTTCCTCCACACATACACACACTTTACAACGAGACACCGGTTTGGAGATCGGGTATCTATAATACATAATATATACATGTCGGTTGCCAAATGAAGGAAAATTAATAAGAAAAGGAATAAAATCTAACTTTTTGGAGGGGTGTTCAAATCACTTACTTGATTTTGAGATACTGTCATCTGCGCGGAATGATATTTTATATGATAGTGTGCTCTTGAACGGAAACGAACTTTCACCTACATTTCAGAGAGAGATAGAAAATGCTACTCTGAACATAAATTGCCGATACCATCACAGAAGTCAGCAAGGGTAACAACAGATCAATATTTCTGTGAGACATTAATTACCATAAACTTTGATATTGACGTTTTGTGTGGTATTAAAACGAAATCTAAGATAACCCTTGGTCCATGCAGAGCATGAACGTATGAAGGAAGACATTAATTTTCACATAACGGACTCCATAAGTACAGATGACCTAGAATGATCGTAATATTTTTGGGTAAAATCTAGTGGATAACAAATTTCAGTTTAACTTCTTCCGAAATGATTCTACTGTTGTCTACGAATGTAAGGAATGCAGAAAACTGCTGGTTTTACAAGATTGGAGTGTTTTGAAAAGTTAAGACGTATCTATACATTTCTGCCAAAACGTGCCAATGCAAAGTCACCTGTTGCGAAGTATCAGTTGGCAAATGTATGCAATTTTACATATCTGCTAATTTTGTGTCTCCTTGTAGTTTTGTGTGTGACAACTTCTGTCGGAAATGTCAAGGAGAATGTATCGTTTTGAGGGGAAATACAAAATAACAAGACGGAAGTCACCCAAATTCATAGTTTTGAAACTTTGGTACCGAACAATATAGAAGACATTTTTCATTGTCTAGTGAAAAACTTCATGTAAACGACAAGTCTGTCTGAAATGTAGAGTAAACAGTGTCTTTTGAAAATAGTTTTCACTTTCAAAATTAGGGATTCTACAACATTTTAGGGATATTTTTCGATTACATACTCAAACTTGGATACTCGAACAACGGTGCACAAAGAGCCAGACATTCAACGGGTGCTCTACAACTGTGTGCAGAGTTAGAGTGACCGGAATATTTGTTAAAATTATACCAGATCATTTTATATTTCTTGCAATGTTTTTACTTTCGAGCATGTACCTATTCCACAAGTTCACTAAAGAAAGCAATACGGTCAATTTAATTATTGAGTATAAAACATACTCGATTCTTGTGTATATTTCTTCCATACAAGAATAAAGCCTAAGTTAGGAACCCGTGAGACGAAAAAACAAAGCAAATTAAAATAGTTCCAGCAGCTGAAGCAGCTGCCTTAAGGGTTTAATGTAGCATTTGTCTGCTAGATTGGTCGAATGATTACTTTTGATTATAATTATCTATCCATTTAGAGGATTTGTTAGTTTGATTTTGGAGTCACTCCTCGGAGTGAATTACTTCATATGCTTTCACATCAAATTAGACTTTCTTTTCAGTTGCAAGAATCGTGGATTAGAAATGTATGGAAGGTGGAAATTGAAAAGTAGTTTACCTTCCTCTTTAACCGTCAAAATCTGTTTTTTTTTTTTATCGGAATACAGGTAGGACATATTAATCATGTGAATATTTTCCACTCCATGGCTTCATATCGTAGAATTTATGTCAAAATTGTCAGAGGTATTTGAGAGGAAGAAAATGACTTACCTCTTTACGTATGTTATATGTTCCTCCTTTAAAATATCCGCAAGCTGTCTTGCCAATGAATTGCAATACATATCGAAGGGGCGGAATGATACAGTCAGATCATCCACATTTGACGGAAGTCACCTTCCAGTAAAATGTGGGTAAATCACTGAAGAATACAAAATTCTGAGGAATTATAGAGATGCGGGAGCAATCCACACGTCGTAGCAAAAGAATTCAATCTATATACTCGAAATAATGTGCAACGCTGGAGGAAAGACATCGTTTTAGTATGTTCTGAGACGATTTTGTAGTACGTCGCGACTCCGTGTACGGAAAACGAAAAGAACCTTCGCTCATCAGACTGCCTATGGAAGCACAACAGTGTATAGGTAGTTTGCAAAATTTTCTCTTCAAAATGTCTCAGTCTCGCCTGTGGTGGAATGTCTTCGTAGGCACCTCAACTCTTCATACCTACAAAATTTGTGTAAGTTAACAGCTACCGTTACGGACACAGGTGCGTTACAGTGGTTGGAATGACCGCATCTTTTCTGCCTGTGGTTTGCTGAAAAAGATTTCATCTTTTGAAATATTTTATTTCTTCTTAACGCTGGATTTTTCGGTGACGTTAATGTTATCAGTCATAAGTTTTATCTTGGATAACTGATGTAAAACTAGGACTGCCAAGAACTGCATTTTGGTTGGGCAAACAAAAACGTAGGACGGATGTCACCTGATTTAACACAATCGAAACTGATGAATTAAATCCATGTAACTTTACTTGTAGAGGGACAAGTAGTGAAGACTAAGACGTCCCAAGCTTCTGGTGCTAGATCAAAATGATATCGCTGCCTAATGTACTCATTATTCTGATATATAAGTACATTATAAATTAATCAAACGCTTAATTCAGGACATTAAATTATCTGAAGACACTTCGCGAAGTTTAAAACCAGATTGCGGCTATTCTATTATTGGAATAGGGTATCCGACGTTGAAAATTCCTTGAAGCCAAATGTAAACAAACTGTATACAATGATTCAATCACTAATGAAAAATAATCTTCGATCAACTTTCAGTCAGTTTTTAAGTTTTAAAGACGTGGAATGTTTCAAAATATGGCTTGATTTCAAGCAGTTTTTCTTCCTACTGTCACGTACACTTGTATATGCATTTTGAGTTTACATTGGTGGCTAGAAAACATATTTGGAACCTGAACTTGCGTTACCTTAACATTAATAAACGTACATTATCCTGGGTAATCATGACTGAGTTTCAGAAAGTCAAGCATCGCTCAATAAAACATATAATCCCCTTTAAAGGATAAAGAGATCAGTTTAAATGTTGCACAGATTCTAAGCCTTTTTTAAATGACAAACCTGATAAAGAGACATAGCTTTGAGTATTGCTCAGGCACGAAACAAACGGGGATCGAAGGTAGACGAATTTTTAATTCAGCAAAAAGTTAACTGCATCATTTTTGGAAGGATCATGAGAAAAACAGAACTGACCGATCATTTCTTGAGTGTATTTCAGACCAGGCAGAAAATGACAAGTCCGTTACCAGCATCTCTAACGAGAGATATTTCCCTGATTGGCTGGCTCTCACTGGTTGTGTTGATACTGGCAGATACTCGGCACACTGCAGCCACAACTCCGAGAGCGTATTAACTTTCACCCCGACGGCGGCCCACAACGGAAAGATCCTCCAGTGCCGAGTTTCCGGACACAAATTTTCCAGTTTCAATCAGATCCAAGAAGCTATACTCGATGTAAGACGTAAGTCCTTGAAAATGAAGCTGCGACGTAATGTAGAAAATACTGAATAACGATGGAAATGTACAAGAACCGTCAAAAATCATTCTTATACTCCACACAAATACAGAGTTGCATGAAGTGCTTTATGTCTGATAGTGATTTTGCTTCGACTTTGCCTCTTTACGTACAATTTCAATTTTTTAATTCTTGGTTAGTTTAAGTAGGCCTGTTTTTTTTTTGTGTCTGTGTTTTGTCGGTGTATGTGTGTGTGTGTGTGTGTTGCTGAACCCAAAAGTCTACTTTGACTATATAGTCTCAGATTTTCCATGAATATTATCATCTTTATTCCTTTTCTTCCTTCCCACATCCCCTCCCCAAACATCCGTAGACCCTCCTGGTGATGGTATAATATCGGTTAGGTTCCACGAGGTCTGGAACAGACGTACACCTGACAATGTCATCGTCACGTGTCACGTGAACCCAGAAGACCTCCCCAGTCCCTGCATCCACACGTTTACCATAGAAGTGGAGAACCTTCGTGGATGTTCCTCCTGCTCCAACGCCTACAGTCGACTGCCGATGACAAACTCCACTTCGGCGAGTCTGGACTACTATCCTGACAGGTGCATCTGTGTCAGGTGCACCGGCTCCAGTGAGCTGGGCTTCACCTCCTCTATGGCCACGTTCTGTCCGCAAGGTATGTTTATGTGCAGACTTTAGTCATTATCATAAGTGTTGGGGTGTGAGGTACACACGTAATAAGCACTCAGTGTTAATTGCATACATGTCAGAACCATGTGAGAGTGTGTGTGTGTTTATGCAAGTATATGCACTCACATTGTGCATTTATTTATATATATATACATGTATGTTATTATGTAGTAACGTATATAAATACATATTATATGTAATTGTTATGCATCTACGTATTGCTATCTCCTACAGTGTGTCCTAGTGTTCATCTACCAAAGACAGTTTGAAGAGACAAGTATATAGGGATATATCAAGTGATGCTAGTGTATGATTGCATGTATATGTTTGTTTGCTTCGATCATATTCAATCACACTCGATCACACTTAATCACATTCGATCTCAAGTCGAGTAAGTTTTCAGTTACTGCAGTCGTTTCGACGATCATCTATTAAAGTGTTGTGTTTGACATTAAATGCGTTTTAATCGTGTCGCTCAATTTCCAAACATAGGACCGCCTACAGATGGCGTCATATCAATTGACGTGGATGATCAAATCGAAAACCAGGTGACATCTGGTCTGATCATCACGTGCAAAGTCTCAGATCAGCCCAATCCAGTCTTCCACACTTACACGATCCAAGCAGACAGCGTGATCCTGTCAGCTACCAACTCCCCTTCGACAACTCTTCGTCCAGTGCCCGACAGGTGCATCAACATTAAATGCACTGGAAACAACGGATATGGATTGACATCTTCAGCGCTTCGATATTGTCCTGCAGGTAAGCATTTAGGATTCAGTTCGCAATGTCAACTGAAAGTGATTATTGATGTCTTTGATAAATCGACCAACTTGCTGTCCGATATCTTCTTACCGAATAAAAGAGGGCGAAAACTCCCGAGAAAACCCTTCTTTCTTCGACGTGAAGCATCTATACGAAGTTTAATGCTACCATTTAATGCTCCTTTGTATTAAGGGTGCGAAAAATTCACTCTTTTCTCGCTCCTTCCAGTCTTCACCGTATGATTATTGGTACGTGTATATATATATATATATATATATATATATATATATATATATATATATTGTTATATATATATATATATATATATATATATGTATATATATACATATTTTATATATATATATATATATATAAAACAAAACTGGAACAATATTCATGCTGTATTCACCAACGGTTTATTTCTGTAAACAAATTTTCGAGCTACTCGCTTTTTCTCATTTAGTGTTGGTACTTAACACTTGAGAACACGTGGACAACCTACTCACTTATATAATATATGAATTTACATTCTTTTTTAATGTATGTTGGTGTCTCTTAAACGGAAGACAATGTTGTGTGTGTGTGTGTGTGTGTGTGTGTGTGTGTGCATTCTTGTAGTTTTTGAAGAGAGATATAGGAGGCCAATAACAGGAAACTCACAATTGGGAATATGCGCTTGATTACCGAAATTGTAACATATCCGGTGATTTGTGTAGGCATGACATTTCTTAAAGTAAAGCCAATGATGAATTAAGAATTGCAAATTGATTTTTGTGAGACATTGTATTATTTTCTCTTTTGAAGCGCCTGGCGCCACGACAGGACTGCGTGCACGACCACCTCAGAATGACGTACCACGTCAGGTGACCATTAGTTTTCCTCATCCATGAAGGTGGGTAACCTTTAATGCTTACAACCCAGTGACAGGGATATAAAGGAACGGGGAGGATGGTTGGGGAGTAGTCTATGAAAGAAAGACCTCGATGATGAGCAGCTGTTGATTAGCGTAAATAGTCTTCCTTCATTCTTTAAACTTGGTTCGAGAAAAATAATTAATAATCTTATCGGCCCTGAACCGACCAAGCGCTTCTATGATATGATATACACTTTTCCCCGTATATCATTTTAGATTCGAAACTTGAAAGTACACCTTTCCATCTAACCTGGTGAATTCATTTTCTTCCGTTTTTTATCGATATTGGCATGATATTGGACGTCAACACTGCATGTTTGTGTTGACACCAATGTACTACGTGTATTTTACGTCAGTGTATATATCACTCCAACTGTCATGATTACTATCAGCAGAGAGTAAACAACTTCTCTTCAGCTGTCAGTGTCAAGAAAAATTTTATAATTCTCTTCAAAAGGGAAACAAATTTACGACATGATGTCGTTACACAATGTGCAATGCTTAGCATGGTTACTAAATTATGGATGTAGTTATTTGTCAACTATTTTACTTGAATACCAGTATTTCACCTGTATCCCGGTACCTAGTAAACTCAAATTGAAATATTAAATTGACAGATATTTGACGATTTCATCAATATCCACGATATTAGATAGAGTTATACATCTAATATATGATTAAATAATCAATAACTAAATATAATCTAATCTATATTAAATACCTATAATCTAATTTATAATTAAATAGAGTTTTACATCTAATCGAGACAGGTAAAGCAGTTACAATGCACCTTTTGTTCAGAATCTAACTGGATGTAAAATGCAGATTTAAATGTTTAAAAAAAAAAATCGAAAATTTTCTTTTCTCGACTTTCCCAACTCCTCGTATATGACTGAATGACTGATTGTTGTTGTAATCTCAAACGACGTGTCTGATCTTCTTCTCTCTTGTGTAGATTGAAGCCCTGGACACTGGATGGGAAGAGAACATGTAATCATGAGGGTATGGGGTATTTTCACACCCGACAAGCTTTGTCTGAGTGTGTGTTTGTGTGTGTGTGTGTGTGTGTGTGTGTATGTGTGTGTATGTTGTGATATAACTGAGAACGGAAACCAGCAGTTTTACATCTAATCGAGAAACCATGACGAATTGAACAATCAAGAGAAATGCTAGTACATGTAGTTGAATTTCATTAAACCAACCAGTCACTAAATTACTTTTGAAAACTACAGTAGCTTGATTCTTACGCAGAGTATTATGCTTCAGTATGTGTTCGTATGTGTGTGTGTATGTGGGTGTGTGTGTGTGTGTGTATATATATATATATATATATATATATATATATATGTTGTGATATAACTGAGAACGGAACCAATAGTTTTACATCTAATCGAGAAAGCATGACGACTTGAATAATCAAGAGAAATGCTAGTACATGTAGTTGAATTTCATTAAACCAACCAGTCACTAAATTACTTTTGAAAACTACAGTAGCTTGATTCTTACGCAGAGTACAGTGTATATGCTTCAGTATGTGTGTGTATGTGTGTGTGTATGTGTGTGTGTGTGTGTGTGTATATATATATATATATATATATATGTTGTGATATAATTGAGAACGGAACCAATAGTTTTACATCTAATCGAGAAAGCATGACGACTTGAATAATCAAGAGAAATGCTAGTACATGTAGTTGAATTTCATTAAACCAACCAGTCACTAAATTACTTTTGAAAACTACAGTAGCTTGATTCTTACGCAGAGTACAGTGTATATGCTTCAGTTTAAAATCAATATTGAGAAATGAACACAAAGTGTAAAAAGTAAACTTCTCTTAGATGGTACAATCTATTTGGAGAATTTGTACTCAGATTGCTGAATAGATTACAAATGGATCATTTCGACGAAGGAAGTGACTGCGCAGAATATTTTAGTGCGCTTATGCAATAGAATAAACTTTATGTAAGTGCACCACTATTTAATTCCTGTAGGAATTCAACAGGAATTGCTGACAAAATATGTAAAATTTACAGCAGACATATTTCAGATATTTATTCAAAGGGTTTGTTATAGAATAGGATATGTTGAGGCTCAGTGGATATCACAACTGACTATCAACCTGAAGTCTTAATTTGGTAATTCGAGTCCCCTAGCTGGGGAGGTCGTGTTCCTTCCATGCTTTCGGCAAGGCATTTAATATTATCATTATTTTGTCCTGTGATTTGTCTGTTCTATGGTTGCGAACTTGAAAGCATTCATTCCCCCTGAATAGCACCCACGTAAAGAAATCATGGTAGATTATATAATACATAAAACATAATGTTATTCGTTCACGTTGCCCACAGATGATTATTGTTTCAATATTTTGATCAAACTGTATTCAAATCAATTAGATGAGTCTCGCAGTTCTTCCTGTTCAACAATCGTCGAGAATTCTCATACTTTTAGTTCTCCCCAGACTATATGATTTTATCAATTAGTTTCATTATGGCTAACGGTTGCCATATATACGTTGTATAATAAATATTTTGTCTGTGTTAAGTGATCAATACATGTACTATGATTATGAATGTACTGCGCATCATGCCTGGTGCATCCTCGGGCACGCACAATCACCACACCATCACCATGATCACACGCACTCGACTACACCTTCCAACCTGGGACATCATGTATGATTCATACCGCCCTCTTGTACGTCACTTCTAAAAAGGGCCATCTTTTTGTCAAGTGATACAAAATGTATCGGTTTGTCATGGAAATTTTCTTTGAATAAATCATCTTGACTGATCTGATAGTTGTTAATGGTGGTATATTTGTCGTAAATCGGAATCATATGAGCTTTCTATTTGTACATATACTACGAGCAGTCATTCCTCCGTCACACCTATATATATATGTATATATATATATATATATATATATATATAATATTATGCTTGTACATGTAAGTATATATAAGCATGTACATAATATATATGATATATACATATACATATATGTAAGTATGAGTTGTTAGGTTGTTTTGATTTGTTTTGTTTTGTTTTGCAACGTGTCGGTTATAATACGCAAAAGATGAGAGGGACAGATACGAAATGCATTAATAAGGTCCGATATATTTTGTCTATAACCAGTTGGTATCCCTGAAGAAGTCTCGTAACGCGTCGAAAATTTGGTGCAAGCATTAAAATACGATGGACAATATACCATTTCTTTCTCTCAGCATTTAAATTTGCCTATATTATCATATATATATATATATATATATATATATATATATAGGCGTAAGACAGTATAATTAGTATTCCACGGGAGACGTAGCTTGTTCTTCTTGATGAAGGCCGACACGGCCGAAAGCTCGAACACAAAATAAAACGTCTCCCATGGAATACCAACTGTCTTACGCCTATATAATGTCTCCATGACCTGGAAGTCTAAACGTTGGCACATTTATATATATATATATATATATATATATATATATATATATATATATATATATGTATATATATATATATATATATATATATATATATATATATATATATCATACAGAGAGAGAGAGAGAGAGATACGTACATGCGAGTGTGTGTGTGTGTGTGTATTAGCGAAAGAAAGAGGTGAGTGGCCACAAGATGTTGCTTCCGCTGGTGCTTTAGAACTTTCTTCCAGTTTGGTCCGTTATCAAGATATCCCAGTCACGCAATATAATAATCAAAGTGTAAACATAACCTTCGTCAAAAATGCAATGCACTTACATAACCCATTCATAAATAAAATGCACGTGACTGTCAGTACGCAGTTTCTATATATCTATTGTGGAAATAGTCTCAAGAATGGCGGTGGTGTACTTGAAAGGAAGTAATAGTTTAAGTCTTCGTATTTTCCAAATAATATGGTGTCAACATACCAGGAATGGCGAGTTGTTAAAACGTAAGTATTAACCCTAAACACATACGTTAGTATATAGTAGTGGAAAGACAAAAGGAATACATCAAGAGAATTCTACAGATTTTTTTTTCTTTTAATAAAGAGCTACATACTTCCTCGACTTGTTACATTAACTACATATATGCTAAGAGTAATATTATTCTCCCTGCCTTCTGAATGATGTCAGTGTGCTTTTTCATTGTGCAAGAAAACAAGAAAATGCAAATATGTTGAATTCTCTATATATTTTCTTATGTTATTCTCCTATATACGTAGACATTGTTGTAGTCTTTTTTTTTTGTATACAGCGATTACGGCACATTGCTTTTCTCTAACAAACACTTCAAAACATATAACTTTTGAACATATTGTCTGATTTTCCTCTAATTTCACTGACATGTTCCAATATTTTGACAATCACTCAATTTCCCTTCAACACTTCGAAAAATTCAAATTGAATATGGACGCAAATCAACCGGAACGACCGATTACTCACTCGAATAAACCAAATCGACGCACGTGACGGACTTCCCTTTATTGTTTTCTCAGTCAACACCGATTTCATCTTCCTCAAGATCTTTTCTTTTTTGATATTGATATGTGACGTCAACTCTATGTGTGTGGAAAAAATAAATGCAAACAACAATCAGTAATACTTCATCGCCTACGGAGGCAAGTACTGAGGGACTTCGCTCGGGACCTTTTCACCGCCTATTTGTCTTCTCTGAGCGTTTCAGGATTTGATAGTGAGGTGAATATAAGTTATTTAATTTGTCATGCTAATAGTCTCTGAGCACTATTGTCTTGTGCAATCTATAGAATATACTATATGAAGCATTTGAGCAAGAAAATGAAATATTTCGATTCGGACTATGATATCTAGCTAAATGATTTGATAATTCTTTCCCATCGTCAGTATGAGTAGCTCCTAATGGATAATCCATGACTTGGCCGAGTCTTTTCTTGGCAACTGAACTTGAAGCTTTTCTTCATTCATGCAGATCTCGAAAGATTATCGCCAGATATGTCGGGGAACATTTTTCCTGGAGTTGTCTCAAGTAATCAACTGCTTCTGGCCCTTGTGTCGGGTTTCTTCACTCTACAGTACCAAGGTATGATTATTATAAAATTAAGCAAAACCAAACGAAACCCCAACGAACCTTGCAACTCGAATTCCGCATTGTAAACAATAAATCTAGGAGAAGTAAAAAAGATAATGATGTGAAATGATACCAACATTTTGTTCCATAAAAAGTATAGAAAGTACAAAACTTTCAACTCACAAAGTGGACTGTGCAAGGAATGCGCATCCCCCCCCCAAAAAAAAAAATGCACATGTTGATGCAATTATGAATAATTACGTGACTTTTACGTGTTATATCACATTTGGGTGTAGTCATCAGATTTTTGTCGTATTTCAGGGGCTTGTGCTTTAGGATGATGAAACTGTAATGCAGAGATGTACACTCAAATACAGCACAATTAATTCCGTCGAGTAAATGTTTTAATGCATCCTTTTTGTATCTCACGCTACTTTAGCTCTTGCAAGTCAAGTGGTGACCAATCCAATTTCCATCACCCATGCGGAGGGTCAGACGGCCTTCGTGAGATGTCGTGCTGAAGGTATATCAAACCCGTCTTTCTCCTGGGATTACTACAACTATGACCGGCCGGGTAGCTATCTGTTTCAGAACGGCGTCAGACATTGTAACTTCTCTATCTTCTGGCCTAATTTTGAGGTGAAGGAGAATATTAGCGCGGGAATATCCTTGTTGATCATAACCGACATCCGCGTCTACCACGCCGGCGTCTACACCTGCCGAGTTGGTTCCAATGAGTCCCGATCCACGCTGAACGTTGAAAGTAAGAGAATATAGAATCCAGTTGATAACAATTCATTATTTTCTTTTATTATATTTCATTTTCTGTTAGCTGCAATAAATCAACTTTATACTGACAAAGAAATTTGGTAGACGTGGTTATTTTTTATCTTTTTTTAAATAAGGGCACACATTACTGTTAAGGGGATGCATTGTTTCGAACCCAAGACGAAAACAAATCACACACAAAAAAATATAACAGTAGCAATTTATGAATCAATTTTAATAGACTGAAATTAGTTTGATGATTTCCATTACCCTTCACTCTTGTTTAATATAGAAAAGGCGAACATGTCGCTGAACGTGCCAAGTCGGCTGTCTGCCAACGAGCCTGCCACAGCAGTGTGTTCAGCCGTGGATGGACTTCCGGCGGAAGCACTATCTTGGTATCTAGACGGCGTACCATTGAACGAGGGCGTCATTTCGACGTCATACCACAATGAATACACACAAGAGATTTCATTTGAAATAGAATGACCGGAAATATTCAGGAAGATTTTCTGAATGGACTGGAATTATTCCTGATGGGTAGATGGCAAGTGAAATATGCTAAATATACAGGGTCACAGTCATAAAATATTATTTGAAGGACACAAAAGCGGCTCCTTCATAGATATTTTCCACGATAATTCTGCCCCGGAGAGAATTGTACAACTCAAGAACTCGCTACTTCTCAGCCACAGTAAGTTGAGTCTTGAACCTTATGGCATCTACAATCATCAATATAATTATTATGAACGCAATGTCAATTAATTCATCTTGATAAAAAATCAGTACACCTATGTACGTCGAAGATATTATCAGTTTTCTGTGCTTTTTTTTTTCTGGTTGGGGAAAAGGTGAATGATCCATCTCTTACTCCTGATAAAATATGAATTACTCATCAAAGTAAATACTAATCCGATTGACAAATCGTTCTCAGCATTGAGGACTTTTGATCGTGTGATATGAGTACTAACTGACTGTTGAGACCTCATTGGTTCAACTATGCACAAAACGTCACAGAGAGAGAGAAAGAAAACAAAGAGCTATAACTTCCAGGACAAGCGTGACCTTTGCCCTACATCGTGGATGTACCGATGAAAAGGTTTATTCTGGCAACATCACTGGATGATAAATCTGATTTCAACAACACTATAACGAAGTCTACATTCATATCATTCATCACAGCGAGTTCGATGCATTTTCAATCTCCTCGGCTTTAATAATTGACAAGTTAATCAAGCACCTCACACTGATTTCTGATCAACACCTATTTGGAAGATTCATCTCGTCTCTCAACAAACCGTCTACCGTATTATGGAATTACGCTGAATGCTTGATTAACAGGAATATATAAATCATGGTGTGTAGCAGCAGTAAACTATTTGACTTTCTGACAGGTTTCACCTATACATGCTCTTTACAACTTTTTACTTCGTTAAAACTGAGTTTAGGAAGAAAATCAACTCGAGAAACATACACATTTTCTTCCAGCTACACGACGATTCTGTATGAGGATATATTGCAGTGACAAAAAACACGAATTAAAATAGTTCCAGTCCATTTGGCAGTTGCCAACATGCTGACGCCAAATGACATTCTGAAATTGTATTTCATAATATTTGTACCCAGGCTGTTCTACAAACCTCTGATACAGAATCATAAGCATCTCTCCTTACACGAAATTGATAGGTAAAGCATACATTCACCTTTGTCTATTAAGAATAATTATGCGAGTATCTAGTTCTTTGTGGGCTGTAACGGAAACAAACTCTCCCATCACGAATTCTTCCTTTGCGTCATGATATTCGACATTTTCACTTACAATGTTTGATGATGATAGAGATTGAATAAGAAATCATCTTATGCAAATAAAAACACACTATATATACCTGCATGATTCTGTTTGTATATTCTCTATCATTTCTCTTGGTGATATTGTTTCGTCCCAAATATAACCTTCATAAGAAGACATAGGCCTTTGTACGTCAGTTGTCAAACGAAGAAAAGTCACTTAAAGAAAGTATGAAACGAGAGGAACTTCCTTTTTACAAATCACTCAAATCCAGACTTAATCTTGACATCTGTAACAAGCGCGGAATGATACAAGATTTTCTGTTTTCCAGTGTGCAGGAAATGACCTTTTACCCACATTTCTGGGACAGTTTGAAAAGACGACTGTGGAGATAAATCGCCGAAACCTTCGACGAAGTTCACAGACGGTAATCAGAGATGAATATTTTTGTGGGCTACACATTAAGCTAAACTTTAATAATGACGTTTAGTGTGGTGTTAAAACGAAATCTAAGACAGCTCTTGGTCCATGCAGGGCGCAAACGTATGAAAGGAAGAATTTGGTTATTACATAGCGGACTCCCTACTGACGACAGCGAAACTAGAAAGGTTGCAATACTTTTGGGCGAAATCTCTTGAACATCAAATTTTAGTAAAACTTCACTGTAGGAGATTCTACTTTTGACCAGAAATGTAAAATATGCAATAAACGGCTGGTTTAACAAGATTGGAGTATTTTGAACAGTTAGGAGCAGCTATACATTTCTGCCAAATACGCACTATTGCAAAATCACCTTTTGCGAAGTACAAGTTGGAAAATGTATGCAATTGTACATATCTGCTCATATTGTGTCTCCTTTTAGTTTTGTGTGTGACAAATGCTATCAGAAATGTCCAGGAGAATGTATCGTTTTGAGGGGAAATACAAAATAACAAGACGGATGTCACCTAAAGCCATACTTGTGAAACTTTGGTAATTAAACAATATAGAAGACATTTTCATTGTGTGGTGAAGGATTTCATGGAAACGCATGTCTGTCTAAAATGTATAATAAACAGTAGCTTTAAAAAAAATGGTTTTCATTCTCTAAATGAGAGTTCCTACGACATTTTTGAAGATCTTCAGATTACTTACTCAAACTGAGATACTCACATGACGGTGCACAAAATGCCATACATTCAACGGGTACTCTATGAGCAGTGTGTGCAGTTAGAGTGACCGGAAAATTCGTTGAAACGATAAGAGCTCATGTTAGATTTCTTACAATTGCTTTTCCTTTCAAGGACGTGCCAATCACACAAGTTCCTAAAGAAATGTATGCTGCCATATTAATTGTTGAGTATAAAACATATCCGATTCTTGCGTACATTTCTTCCCCACCAAGAACAAAGACCTAACTCAGGAGCTCGTGCGACGACAAAAACTTAGCAAATTAAAATAGTTCCAGTCATAGAGCAGCTGCGCTTCATGGGTTAAATGTAGTATTTGTCGGCTATAATGGTCGAATTATTACTTTTGATCTCATTATCTATGAATTTGGAGGTTGTAAGTTCAACTTTAAAGTCACTCCCGAGAGCGGATTACCTCATATGCTTTAAAATTAAATTGAACTATATCTTCAATCGCAAGAATTACTTACCTCACTAGGTAAATAGTACATTCCTCCTTGACTTTTCTTGCCAATGAATGGCAATGCACATTCGATTGGCGGAATGATACAGACAGATCGTCCACGTTTGACGGAAGTCACCTCTCAGTAATATATAGGTAAATCACTGAAGAATCATGAATCCTGAAGAACTATTAAGATTTAGGAGCGATCCGATCATCACGAGAAAAGAGTCCAACCTATATGCTCAAAATACTATGCCATGCTGGGAGAAAGACATCGTTATTGCACTATTTTGAGGCAAACTTGCAGAATATAGCAGCTCTCTGTACGGAAGACGAATAAAACCTCCACTCATCAGACTGCCTATGGGACAACAGTATATAGGTAGTTTGTAATATTTTCTTTTCAAAATATCCAGAGTCTCTCCTGTGGTATAATGTCTCCAAAGGCACCTGAACTTCTCATACGTGCAAAAATATGGGACTTGGCAGCAGTTGTGATGGACATATGAGCGTTAGAGAGGTAAGAAACTCTGGATCTTTTCTACCAAAGTTTGCCGAAAAAAGATTTTATCTTTTGAAATATTTTGTTTCCTCTAAACACTGGATTTCTCTGGGCAGTCAACGTTGTCAGTCATTAGTTTTATCTTGGATAGCTGATGTAAGACGAGGACTGCCGAGGACCAAGTTTTGGTTGGGCAAACAAAAACGCAGGACGGATGTCACCTGATTTATCACAATCGAAACTGACGAATTAAACTCATGTATCTTTACTTCTGAAAGAAGAAATAGTTACAAATAAGACGTCCTAAGCCTCGACTGCTTTATCAAGATTATCTTGCAGTCTAGTGTACGTATTATTCTGATTTATAGGCACATTTATAAGCAACTAAATGCTTTATTCGGGGTACGTAATTACTTTAGGACACTTGGCGAAGTATAAAGCCAGGTTGCGGCTACTCTAAATGGAAATAGGGTATCCGACGTTGAAAATTCCGTTAAACCGAATGTTAAGAAACTGTATACAATGATTCAATCATAAATGGAAAACACCTTTAGACCCAAGTTTAAATCGAAATCTAAGTTTTAAAGGCATGGAATCTTTCAAGATATGACCTGATTTGTGGCAGCTTTTCTTCCTAATGTCACATACAATTTCATTTGCATTTTGAGTTGCATAGGTGGCTACAAAACATTAATTGGAAGCTGAAATCACGTCAAGCTAACACTAGCAAATGTGTTTATACTGTGGGCAATTATTCCTGAATCTTAGAAAACTTAGCACTGCTAGATAAATCGTATGATCACTGTAAAATGACTAATTACATTGTAGCAAACACTGTACCTATTTGACGCTTCCTCTGAAATGAAAAAGCTGTTAAAGAGACACAGTTTGAATGCTGCACTGGCAATAAACGAAGTGGAATCAATGCTCGAGTATCTTCTTTTTAGCAAGATACGTCTGTGTCATTTTTACGAAGGATAAGAACAGGAAACAAAACTGACCAATATTTTTTCGAATCCATCTCAGACCAGGCAGAAAGTGGTGAGGCCATCATCAGCATCTCTAGGTATCAGTACTTCCCTGATTGGCTGGCTCTCACTGGTTGTGTTGAGACTAGCAGATACTCGGCACACTGCAGTCACAACACCGAGAGCGTATTAACCTTCACCCCGACGGCGGCCCACAACGGAAAGATTCTTCAGTGTCGAGTTTCCGGACACAAATTTTCCAGTTTCAATCAGATCGAGGAAGCTATACTCGATGTAAGACGTAAGTCACTGAAAACGAAACTGCGATGTTCTTAATGTAGAAAATGCTGAATAACTATGAAAATG
>NC_092686.1:34134811-34167311 GCF_964275005.1 Diadema setosum
GAAATAAATATGAAAATGCACAAGCATCGTCAAAAATAATTCTTGTATTCCACACAAATACCGAGTTGCATGCCTCCTTACATACATTTTTTTTTTTTAATTCTTGGTTGGTTTAGGTAGGCCTATTTCTTTGGTGTTTGTGTTGCTGAACAGAAAACTCTACTTTGACTATTAGTCTCAGATTTTCCCATAAATATTCATCATCTTCTCCCATTTCTTTCCTCCCTCGTCCCCCCCCCCCCCCCCCTCCCAAACATCCGTAGACCCTCCTGGTGATGGTATAATATCGTTAGGTTCGACGAGTCTGGAACAGACGCACACCTGACAATGTCATCGTCACGTGTCACGTGAACCCAGGAGACCTCCCAAGTCCCTACATCCACACGTTTACCATAGAAGTGGAGAACCTTCGTGGATGTTCCTCCTGCTCCAACGCCTACAATCGACTGCCGATGACAAACTCCACTTCGGCGAGTCTGGACTACTATCCTGACAGGTGCATCTGTGTCAGGTGCACCGGCACCAGTGAGCTGGGCTCGACCTCCTCTATGGCCACGTTCTGTCCGCAAGGTATAATGTTAATTGCTGCACATCACGGTCCTGATACTGTGTTGACTTAGGTATTGTCATGAATGTTGGGTGTGTAGCTACACTAGCTACACTAGCTATTTGTGTGTATATAATATGTGTGTTCGCATAGCATGTGGTAGCATATACATGTACATCCTCGTAAGCCTACTAATTCATCGATTCATTTTAGCCAGAAGAGTTGAGAAAGACAGATATGGATCAGTCCAAAGTATAAGACATATAAGAACAAAGTGATACGAGTGTATGATTACGTGCATGTGTTTATGTTTCTGTTTGATAGGATTGTGAATGTCGATAAGTTTCAAGTAACTGCCGTCGTTTCTTACAATCATATATGAAAGTGTTGCATCTATGCATAATATTATGCGTCCAGCATTAAATGTATTTTGATTATATCACTCAACTTAAAAACGTAGGACCGCCGACAGATGGCGTCATATCAATTGACGTGCAGGACCCAATCGACAACCAGATGACATCTGGTCTGATCATCACGTGTAAAATCTCAAATCAGCCCAATCCGGTCTTCCACACTTACACGATCCAAGCAGACAGCGTGATCCTATCAGCTACCAACTCCCCTTCGACTACTCTTCGTCCAGTACCCGACAGGTGCATCAACATTAAATGCACTGGAAGCAACGGATTTGGATTGACATCTTCAGCGCTGAGATATTGTCCGGCAGGTAGGATTTACTTCATAATGTCAACTGAAAGTGATTGGTAAATTGACCAACTTGCTGTCCGTATCTTCTTGCCGAATAAAAGAGGGGAAAAAACTCCCACAAAACCCCTCTTTTTTCGACGTGAAGCATCTATACGAAGTTTAATGCTACCGTCTTAAAGTTAAAAGTCCTTTGTATTAAGGGTGCGAAAATTTCACTCTTTTCTCGCTCCTTCCAGTCTTCACCGTATGATTTTACGAGTGTATATATTATATGAATGTACATTCCTTTTTTAAGTATGTTGGTGTCTCTTAAACGGAAGACAATGTTGTGTGTGTGTGTGTGTGTGTGTGTGCATTCTTGTAGTTTTTGAAGAGAAATATAGGAGGCCAATGAAACTCACAATTGGGGAATATGCGCTTGATTACCGAAATTATAACATTTCTAGTGATTTGTGTAGGTTTGACATTTCTTAAAGTAAGACCATTGATGAACGCAATTATTGAATTAAGAATTGCAAATTGATTTTCCTGATATATTGTACTATTTCTCCCTTTTGAAGCGCCTGGCGCCCCGACAGGACTGGGTGCACGACCACCTCAGAATGATGTACCACGTCAGGTGACCATTAGTTTTCCTCATCCATGAAGGTGGGTAACCTTTACTGTTTACAACCCAGTGACAGGGATATAAAGGGACGGGGAGGATTTTTGGGGAGTAGTATATGAAAAAAAAAAAGACCTCGATGATGAGCAGCTGTTGATAAGCGTAAATAGTCTTCCTCCATTCTTTAAACTTGGTTCGAGAAAAATAATTGATAATCTTATCGGCCCTGAACCAACTAAGCGCTTCTATGATATGATATACACTTTTCCCCGTATATCATTTTAGATTCGAAACTTGAAAGTAGACCTCTCCATCTAACGTTGTGAATTCATTTTCTTCCGTTTTTTTTTATCGATATTGGCATGATACTGAACGTCAACACTGCATGTTCGTGTTGACACCAATGTATTACATTTTACGTCAGTGCATCATATTTTACTCCAACTGTCATGATTACTATCAGCAGAGAGTAAAGAACTTCTCTTCAGCTTTCAGTGTCAAGATTTTTTTTTTATTTCTCTTCGTATGGAAGACCAGCTTAACGTAGCTGAATATGGGCTATCCAGCCATCTTCTCAGATGGAAATGAACAAACAAACAAACAAAAGGAGAAACAAATTTACGACATGACGTCGTTACTCAATGTGCAATGCTTAGCATGGTTCATGAATTATGGATGTAGTTATTTGTCAACTATTTTACTTGAATACCAGTATTTCACATATATCTCGGTAATATTTGTGAACTCAAATTGAAATGTTAAATTGACAGATATTTGACGGTTTCATCAATATCCACGATATTAGATAGAGTTATACATCTAATCTATTATTAGATAATCTATCATTAAATGTAATGTAATCTATATCAAATAATCTAGTCTGTAATTAGAGTTTTACATCTAATCGAGACAGGTAAAGCAGTTACAATGCAACTTTTGTACAAAATCTAACTGGATGTAAAAGGCAGATTTAAATGTAAAAAAAAAATCGACAATTTTCCATTCTTGACTGAATGACTGATTTTTGTTTTAACGACGTGTCTAATCTTCTTCTTTCTTGTGTAGATTGAAGCCCTGGACACTGGATGGGATGAGAACATGTAATCATGAGGGTATGGGTATTTTCACACCCGACAAGCTTTGTCTGAGTATGTGTCTGTGTGTGTGTGTGCGTGTGTGTGTGTGTTTTATGTGACTGAGAACGGAAACCAACAGTTTTACATCTAATCGAGAAACCATGACGAATTGAACAATCATGAGAAATGCTACTAGATGAATTTCATTAAACCAACCAGTCACCTAATTATTTTTGTAAACTGTAGTAACTTGATTTTTACTCAGAGTACAGTGTATAATACCATGCTTCAGTTTAAATCGATATAATGAAATGAACACAAAGTGTAAAAAGTTACCTTCTCTTAAATACTACAATAAATTCTGGGAATTTTTACTCAGATTGTTCAATAGATTAGAAAGGTGTCTTTCGAGAAGAAAGTGACTGCGTAAAATATTCATTGCGCTCTTGCAATAGAGAGAACGAGAGAACTTTTGTAAGAGCACCACTATTTCCTATAGGAATTCAATAGGAATTGCTAACAAATGTCAAAGTAACAGGAGACATATGTCAGATATTTAGTCAAAGGGTTGTTATAGAATAAGATCTGTTGACGGTCAGTGGATATCACAACAGACTGTCAACCCAAGGTCCCCTGGCTGGGACGGTCGTGCTCCCTCGGCAAAACATTCAATATCCTCATTATTTTGTCATGTGATTTGTCTGTTCCATGGTTGCGTACTTACCCACATTCATTCTCCCTTAGCAGTCACATAAAGAATTCCTGACAGATTGCATAATGCATAAAACATATGTTATTTGTTAACTTTGCCCACAGATGATTATTGTTTCAATATTTTGATCAAACTGTATTGAAATCAGTTCAATGATTCATTTGTTCTTTATTACATTTTGTCTCTTCATACTGTTAATTAGATTGATGTAAATATTTTATGAACATATCAGGTATTAACATACGCAAAATGCTGAAGTGAAGTCATTATCCTTCTCTAGGTTTGATACCAGAAACCTACCGGATGTCATTCAAGGGCCATTGACAAGAGTGAACATGGATGTCATTTACTTTTAATACAATTCAGCTATGAAGCTTAAAACATTTATGCATATATATAATATATATATATATATATATATATATATATATATATACACATATATACAATGGAAAAGGGTATATAAGTGGAGGGGGGGGGGGGTAGCACCACAAACTAATGTAAGGGTTTCAATGCCTCTCGTTTCATATCTGTATCTGCTTTCCACTCTGTGCAGGGTGCCAATTCTATTCCTTAGGTATATTTTTGTCAATTGATACAAAATGTATTGGTCATGGAAATTTTCTTTGAATAAATCATCTTGACTGATCTGATAGTCAATGGTGGTATATTTGTCGTAAATCGGAATATGAGCTTTCGATTCGTGTGCATGTATATATATATATATATATATATATATATATATATATATATAATATATATATATACATATACTGCGAGGAGTTATTCCTCCGTCACACCTATATGTATATGATATTATGCTTGTAGATGTAAATAATATAAGCATATTTATACATATGTATAATATATACAATGTATACTCATACATAATTTATGTAAGTATATATATATATATATATATATTCTATACATGTATATTCATGAGTTGTTGGGTTGTTGTTGCTGTTGTTGTCGTTTTGCAACGTGTTGGTTCCAATACACAAAAGATGAGAGAGACAGAAACGAAATGCATTGAAAAGGTCCGATATATTTTGTCTATAACCAGGTGGTAACCCTGAAGAAGTCTCGTAACGTGTCGAAAATTTGATGCAAGCATTAAAATACGATGGACAATGTACCATTTCTTTCTCTCAGCATTTATATATATAGAAATATATATATATATATATATTATATATTATATATGTATATATATATATATATATACGTATATATATTATATCTATATCAATATCTATCTATGTACATTTATATATATATATACATATATACATATCATACAGAGAGAGAGGGAGAGAGAGATACGTACATACGAGCGTGTATGTGTCTGTGTGTATATTAGCGGAATAAAGAGGTGAGTGGCCACAAGATGTTGCTCCCGCTGGTGCTTTAGAACTTTCTTCCAGTTTGGTCCGTTATCAAGATATCCCAGTCACGCAATATCATATAAAGTATAAACATAACCTTCGTCAAAAATGCAATGCACTGACATAACCCATTCATAGATAAAATGCACATTACTGTCATGTACACAGTTTCTATATATATATGGTGGAGATAGTCTCAAGAATGGCGGTGGTGTACGTGAAAGGAAGTAATACTTTAAGTCTTCGTATTTTCCACATTATATGGTTTCAACATGCCAGGAACGGCGAGTTGTTAAATATAAGTATTAACCCTAAACACATTATGTTAGTATACAGTAGTGGAAAGACATAAGGAATACATCAAGAGAATTCTACAGATTTTTTTTTAATGAAGAGCTACATACTCCCTCGACTCGTTACTTACATTAACTACAATCGTCGGCCTCATGCCAAAAGGGCCTTAACACCATAGACTTTGTACACTGCTAGGACCCTTTTGGCATGAGGCCGACGATATAAGTTAAGAGTAATATTATTCTCCCTGCCTTCTGAATGATGTCAGTGTGCTTTTTCATTATGCAAGAAAACAAGAAAATGCAAATATGTTGATTTCTCTATATATTTTCTTATGTTATTCTCCTGTATACGTAGACATTGTTGTAGTCTTTTTTTTTTGTATGCAGCGACTACAGCACATTGCTTTTCTCGAACAAACACTTCAAAAAATATAACTTTTGAACATATTGTCTGATTTTCCTCTAATTTCACTGACATGTTCCAATAATGTTTCGATAATCACTCAATTTCCCTTCAACACTTCGAAAAATTGAAATTAAATATGGACGTAAATCAACCGGAACGAACGATTACTCACTCGAATAAACCAAATCGACGCACGTGACGAACTTCCCTTTATTGTTTTCTCAGTCAACACAGATTTCATCTTCCTCATGACCATTGCTTTTTTTTAAGTATTAATATGTGACGTTAGCTCTCTTTGTGTGGGAAAAAATGCGAATAACAATCAGTGATACTTCATCGCCTACGGAGGCAAGTACTGTTGGACTTCGCACGGGACCTTTTCACCTCCTGGTAGGTCTTCTCTGAGCGTTTCAGGATTTGATAGTGAGGTGAATATAAGTTATTTAATTTGTCATGCTAATAGTCTCTGAGCACTATTGTCTTGTGCAATTTATAGAATATACTATATGAAGCATTTGAGCAAGAAAAATAACATATTTCGATTCGGACTATGATATCTAGTTGAATGATTTGATGATTCTTTCCCATCGTCTGTTTGAGTAGCTCCTAATGGATACTCCATGACTTGGCCAAGTCTTTTCTTGGCAACTGAACTTGAAGCATTCACCTTTTCTTCATTCGTGCAGATCGCGAAAGATTATCGCCAGAGATGTCGGGGAACATTTTGCCCGTAGTTGTTGTCTCAACAAGTCATCTGCTTCTGGTCCTTGTGTTGGGTTTCTTCACTTTACATTATCGAGGTATGATTATGAAATTAAGTAAAATCACTGCGGCGAAACCCCCAACGAACCTTGCAGCTCGAATTCCGCATTGTTAACAAATTGAGGGAGAGGTTCAAAAAAAGATAATGACGTGGAATGATACCAATATGTTATTCTGTAAAGAATATAGAACGTACAAAACTTTCAACTCTCAAAGTGGACTGTGCAAGGGATGCGCACGTGCCCTTCAAAAAAAAAAAAAAAAAAAAAAAAAGAGTATGCACCTGTTCATGCAATTTGATAATTGCGTGACTTTTGCCTGTTATATCGTAGATTGGGATGTAGTCACCATATCTCTGTCATATTTCAAGAAGCTTGTGTTTTAGGATGATAGAACTCTAATGTAGATATGTTCACACAAAAATACAACAGAATTGATTTCTTCGAGCAAATGGTTCAATCGCAAATGGTTCAATTTTTTGTATCTCACACAACCTCAGCTCTTGCGAGTCACGTGGTTACCAGTCCAATTTCCATCACCCATGCGGAGGGTCAGACGGCCTTTGTGAGATGTCGCGCTGAAGGTATATCAAACCCGTCTTTCTCCTGGGATTTCTACAACTATGACCGGCCGGATAGCTATCTTTTTCAGAACGGCGTCAGACATTGTAACTTCTCTATCTTCTGGCCCAATTTCGAGGTGAAGGAGAATATCAGCGCGGGAATATCCTTGTTGATCATAACCGACATCCGCGTCTACCACGCCGGTGTCTACACCTGCCGAGTTGGTTCCAATCAGTCCCAATCCACGCTGAACGTTGAAAGTAAGATGATTATAGAATCCAGAGGATAATAATTCGTTATTTTCATTAGTCTTTTCAATGTATGCAGGAAAAAATGCAGAAGCAGTGTACTCAACTGAAGTTTGTATACTGCTAGTTTTGTTAATTTATCCCTTGCCTATCAGATTTCATGATCCAAAGAAATAAAAAAAAAACATGCAATACAACGTAGAGGAACTGGTTTTATATGAAAATCCATTTGAAACTTATGATGATTACAACATTATGTGTTAAGAGTTAGCTGCGACAATAACTTTTAAAGAGATTCATTTTGCTTGGATGTAATTTTTCTGTACGATAATTTCTCTTTTTACTAGAAAGAAAAAATGTATATCAAACCTTAGAATAAGTCTAAACCAGCAAACCAGCAATTATTCCATGCCAGGTAAACGTCGCAATTCAAACTAAAACTGTTCATTAAAATGAATCAACTTGATACTGGCAAAGAAACCTGGTAGACGTGAGTAAACGATCTTTTTTTTTTAAACTGAGGGCACACATATTACTGTTAAGGGGATGCAGTATTTCGAACCTAAGACACGATTCACACAAATATAACAGTAGTAATTCATAAACCATATCAATGAGCATATCAGTTATATTTCAACAATTTGAGTGGATTGAAACTGGTTTGATCATATCCATGACCATTCACTCTTGTTTAATATAGGAAAGTCGAACATGTCGCTGAACGTGCCAAGTCGGCTGTCTGCCAACGAGCCCGCCACAGCAGTGTGTTCAGCCGTGGCTGCACTTCCGGCGGAAGCACTATCTTGGTATCTAGACGGCGCACCACTGAACGAGGGCGTCATCTCGACGTCATACCCCAATGACTACACAGAAGAGATTTCATTTGAAATAGGATGACCGGAAATATTCTGGAAGATTCGCTGAATGGACTGGAATTATTCTTAATTGGTAGCTAGCAAGTGGAATATGCTAAATATACAGGGTCACAGTCATAAGACATCATTTGAAGGACACAAATGCGACTTCTTCACAAATATTTTCCACGATAATTTTGCCCCGGAGAGAACTGTAGACCTCAAGAATTCTCACGTTATGATGCGAATAAATGGCTACTTCCCACCCACAATAAGTTGCGTCTTGACCCGTATGACATCTACAATCATCAATATATCAAGAACGCAATGTCAATTAGTTCATCTTAATCAGAATCAGTACACCTATCGGTGTCGAAGATATCATCAGTTTTCTTTTTTTTTTTTCTGGTTGGGGAAAAGGTGATTGATTCATCTCTTACTCCTGATAAAATATGAATTACTCATCAAAGTAAATACTAATCCGATTGATAAATCGTTCTCAGCAGTGAGGCTTTTTGATAGTGTGATATGAGTACTGACTGACTGATGACACCTCATTGGTTCAACTATACACAAAACGTCCTACAAAGAGAAAGAAAGTAAGGAGCTATAACGTCTAGGACATACGTGACCTTTGCCCTACATCGTGGATGTACCGAAGAAAAGGTTTATTCTGGCAACATCCCTGGATGACAAATCTGAATTCAACAACACCATAACGAAGCCTATATTCATATCATTCATCACAGCGAGTTCGATTCATTTTCAGTCTCTTCGGCCTTAGTAATTGACAAGTTAATCAACCACCTCACCCTGGTTTCTGATCAACACCTATTTGGAAGATTTATCTCATCTCTCAACAAACCGTCTACCATATATTATGGAATTACGCTGAATGCTTCATTTACATGAATATATAAATTATGGTGAGTAGCAGCAGTAAACTATTTGGTTTTCAGACTGGTTTCACCTATACATGTTCTTTGCAACTTTTTACTTCGTTAAAACTGATTTTCGAAAGAAAATCCACTCGAGAAATATACATATTATCTTCCAGCTACACGACGGTTCTGTATGAGGATATATTGCAGTGACAAAAAACACGAATTAAAATAGTTCCAGTCCATGTGGCAGCTGCCAACATGTTGACGTCATAATTATGACATACAGACATTGTATTTCATGGGTTTGTACCCAGGCTGTTCTACATACATAATCGGAAGCATCTCTTCTTACACGAAATTGATAGGGAAAGCATTAATATATCTTTATCTATAAGGAATAATTATGTGAGTATCTAGTTCTTTGTGAGCTATAACGAAAACAGACTTTTCCATCAAGAATTCTTCCTTTGCGAGATGACATTCGACATTTCACTTACAATGTTTGATTTTGATCGAAACTGAATATGAAATTATCGCATGCAAGTAAGAACACTCTATACCTGCATGATTCTGTTTGTGTGTTGTCCATCTTTTCTCTTGATGGTAATGTTTCGTCCAAATATAACATGTATAAAATGACAAAGGCCTATGAAGGTCAGTTAACAAACGAGGAAAATCATTTAAAGAAATTATGAAACGGGAGTCATTTCCTTTTTACAGATCACTCCAATCCAGACTTAATCTTGACATCTGTAACAAGCGCGGAATGATACCAGATTTTTCTGTTTTCCAGTGTGCAGGAAATGACCTTTTACCCAGTTTTTTGGGAGAGTTTGAACATGCAACCGTGGAGATAAATCGCCGAAACCTTCGAAGAAGTTTACGGCGAGTAATGAGAGATGAATATTTTTGTGAGATATACATTTAGCTAAACTGTCAAAATGACGTTTAGTATGGTGTTCAAACGAATTCTAAGATAGCTCTTGGTCCATGGATGGCGTGAACGTATGAAAGGAAGAATTTGGTTATCACATAGCGGACTCCCTATGGACAGCAAAACTAGAAAGGTTGCAATACTTGTGGATGAAATCTTTGGGACATAAAATTTCAGTAAAATTTCACCTTTAATGCTTCTACATTTGCCAAAGAAGGTCAAAATGCAGAAACTGCTGGTTTAACTAGATGGAAGTGTTTTGAAAAACTAAGAAGCATCTATACAATTCTGCCAGAAACGCGCCAATGCAAAGTCACCTGTAGGAAAGTACAAATTGGAAAATGAATGCATTGTACATATCTGCTTATAATGTGTCTCCTTTTAGTTTTGCGTGTGACATATGCTACCAGAAATGTCCAGGAGAATGTATCGTTTTAAGGGGAAATGCACAATAACAAGACGGAAGTCACCTAAAGACATACCTGTGAAACTTTCGTACCAAACAATATAGAAGACATTTTTCATTGTGTAGTAAAGGATTTCATGTAAACGACAAGTCGGTATAAAACGTAAGTAAACACTAGCTTTTGAAAAAACGGTTTTCATTCTTCAGAAAAGAGAGATCCTACGACATTTTTGAAGATCTTTAGATTACTCACGGAAATTGAGATACTCACATGACGGTGCACAAACTGCCAGACGTTCAACGGGTACTCTACCAGCAGTGTGTGCAGATTATGGTGACCGTAAAATTCATGAAAATGCTACGAGCTCATTTACGATTACTCGCAATTGAATTTTGCTTTCGAGCACCTACCAATTCCACAATTTAGTCAAAGAAAGTTATGCTGGCAATAGAATTGTCGAGTATCGAACATATTCGATTCTTGTGTTCATTTCTTCCCCATCAAGTACAAAGTCCTAAGTTAGGAGCCCTTGCGACGACAAAAACTTGCAAATTAAAACAGTTCCAGTCACTGAAGCAGCTGCCTTCATGGATTAAATGCAGAATTTGTGGACTAGAATGGTCGAATGATTAGTTTTGATCACATATTTGAATTTTGAGGTTGTAAGCTCAAAATTGGAGTCATTGAAGAGCGAATTACCTCATATGCTTTCAAATTAAATTGGACTATCTTTTCGATCGCAAGAGTTACTCTCCTTGACTTTCCTTGCCAATGAATTGCAATTAATGGGCGGAATGATACAGCCAGATCGCCCACGTTTGACGGAAGTCACCTCTCAGTAACATATAGGTAAATCACTGAAGAATTATAATTTCTGCAGATCTATTCAGATTCAGAAGCGATCCGATCATCACGAGAGAAGAGTCCAGCCTAAATGCTCAAAATACTATGTCATGATGGAAGAAAGACATCTCTGTAGCACTATTTTGAGACAAACTTGCAGTATAAAGCAGCTCCCTGTACACAAGACGAATAGAACCTCCACTCATCAGACTGCCTATGGGAACACAGTATATAGGTAGTTTGCAATATTTTCTTTTCAAAATGTCCAGAGTCTCTCCTGTGGTGTAATGTCTCCATAGGCACCTGAACTTCTCATACGTGCAAAAAGATGGGACTTGGCAGCAGTTGTGATGGACATATGAGCGTTAGAGAGGTAAGAATCTCTGGATCTTTTCTACCAAAGTTCGCCGAAAAAAGATTTTATCTTTTGAAATAGTTTGTTTCCTCTAAACGCTGGATTTCTCTGGGCAGTCAACGTTGTCAGTCATTAGTTTTATCTTGGATAGCTGATGTAAGACGAGGACTGCCGAGGACCAAGTTTTGGTTGGGCAAACAATAACGCAGGACGGATGTCACCTGATTTATCACAATCGAAACTGACGAATTAAACTCATATATCTTTACCTCTAAATGAAGAAATAGTTACAAATTAGACGTCCTAAGCCTCGATTGCTTTATCAAGATTATCTTGCAGTCTAGTGTACGTATTATTCTGATTTATAGGCACATTTATAAGCAACTAAATGCTTTATTCGGGGTACGTAATTACTTTAGGACACTTGGCGAAGTATAAAGCAAGGTTGCGGCTACTCTAAATGGAATTTATAGGGTATCCGACGTTGAAAATTCCGTTAAATCAAATGTTAAGAAACTGTATACAATGATTCAATCATAAATGGAAAACACCTTTAGACCTAATTTTAAATCGAAATCTAAGTTTTCAAGACGTGGAATCTTTCAAGATATGACCTGATTTGTGCAGGTTTTCTTCCTAATGTTACATACAATTTCATTTGCATTTTTAGTTACATAAGTGGCTACAAAACATATTTGGAAGCTGAAATCACGTCAAGCTAACACTATCAAATGTGTTTTACTGTGGGCAATTATTCCTGAATCTTAGAAAACTTATCACTGCTAGATAAATCGTATGATCACTGTAAAATGATTGATTATATTGTAGCAAACACTGTACATATTTGACGCTTCCTCTAAAATGAAAAAGCTATTAAAGAGACACAGTTTGAATGCTGCACTGGCAATAAACGAAGTGGAATCAATGCTCGGGTATCTTTTTTTTTTAGCAAGATACGCCTGTGTATTTTTTACGAAGAATAAGAACAGGAAACAAGACTGACCAACATTTTTAGAATCCATCTCAGACCAAGCAGAAAATGGTGAGTCCATCATCAGCATCTCTAGGTATCAGTACTTCCCTGAGTGGCTGGCTCTTACTGGTTGTGTTGATACTGGCAGGCACTCGGCACACTGCAGTCACAACACCGAGAGCGTATTAACCTTCACCCCGACGGCGGCCCACAACGGAAAGATTCTTCAGTGCCGAGTTTCCGGACACAAATTTTCCAGTTTCAATCAGATCGAAGAAGCTATACTCGATGTAAGACGTAAGTCACTGAAAACGAAACTGCGATGTTCTTAGTGTAGAAAATGCTGAATAACTATGGAAATGCACAAGCATCGTCAAAAATAATTCTTGTACTCCACACAAATACTGAGTTGCATTAAGTGCTTTATATCTTATAGTGATTTTGCTATGACTTTGCCTCCTTACATACAATTTTTTTAAATTTTTGGTTGGTTTAGGTAGGCCTATTTCTTTGTGTTTGTGTTGCTGAACAGAAAACTCTACTTCGACCATTAGACTCAGATTTTGCCAGAAATATCATCATTTTTCTCCCATTTCTTTCCTCCCTCGTCCCCCCCCCCCCCCGTTCCAAACATCCGTAGACCCTCCTGGTGATGGTATAATATCGGTTAGGTTCCACGAGGCCTGGAACAGACGCACACGTGACAATGTCATCGTCACGTGTCACGTGAACCCAGAAGACATCCCCAGTCCCTGCATCCACACGTTTACCATAGAAGTGGAGAACCTTCGTGGATGTTCCTCCTGCTCCAACGCCTACAGTCGTCTGCCGATGACAAACTCCACTTCGGCGAGTCTGGACTACTATCCTGACAGGTGCATCTGTGTCAGGTGCACCGGCACCAGTGAGCTGGGCTCCACCTCCTCTATGGCAACGTTCTGTCCGCAAGGTATGTTGCTGCTGCACAGCACAGTCCTGATACTGTGTTGACTTAGTTATGGTCATGAATGTTGGGTGTGTAGCTACACTAGCTACACTAGCTATTTGTGTGGATATAGTATGTGTGTTCGCATAGCATGTGGTAGCATATACATGTACATCCTCGTAAGCCTACTAATTCATCTATTCATTAACCAGAAAAGTTGAGAAAGGCAGATATGGATCAGTCCAAAGTATAAGACATATAAGAACAAAGTGATACAAGTGTATGATTACAAGCATGTGTTTATGTTTCTGTTTGATAGGATTGTGAATGTCGATAAGTTTCAAGTAACTGCCGTCGTTTCTTACAATCATATATGAAAGTGTTGCATCTATGCATAATATTATGCGTCTAACATTAAATGTATTTTGATTATATCACTCAACTTACAAACGTAGGACCGCCGACAGATGGCGTCATATCAATTGACGTGCAGGATCAAATCGAAAACCAGGTGACATCTGGTGTGATCATCACGTGTAAAGTCTCAGATCAGCCCAATCCAGTCTTCCACACTTACACAATCCAAGCAGACAGCGTGATCCTGTCATCTACCAACTCCCCTTCGACTACTCTTCGTCCAGTACCCGACAGGTGCATCAACATTAAATGCACTGGAAACAACGGATATGGATTGACATCTTCGGTGCTCAGATATTGTCCTACAGGTGTGTAGAAAGATAGTTTGTACTGTCTGCTTTACGTATTCAGTGATGACTTGGTTGTATTAAACCAATTTGCAATTCGATATGCCGGCCAATTCACTCAGTAAAATATTTCGGGTACGCATAATTATGTTAATTTCCTCCCTTTGAAAGCACCCCCTATCTCAGGGCTGCCAAAATTTCTGAACCCCTTTTTCGAGGGTTTTTCGCAGGATATTATTTAGATTAGGATTCAGGATTAGACAATGTCCTGCAGCTAGGATGTAGTTCATAATGTCAACTGAAAGTGATCGGTAAATCACGGTATCTTCTTGCCGAATAAAAAGGGAGAAAACTCGATAGAAAACCCCTCTTTCTTCGACGTGAAGCATCTATACGAAGTTTAATGCTATCGTCTTTACGTTAAAAGTCTTTTCTCGCTCCTTCCATTCTTCACCGTATGATTATTGGTACGTGTGTGTGTGTATATATACATATACATATATATATATATATATATATATGTGTGTGTGTATACATGTATATATATGTATATATAAATTTACATTCTTTTTTTAATGTATGTAGGTGTCTCTTAAACGGAAGACAATGGTGTGTGTGTGTGTGTGAGTGTGAATTCTTGTAGTTTTTGAAGAGAGATATAAGAGGCCAATGACAGGAAACTCACAATAGGGAAATATGCGCTTGTTTACCGAAATTGTAACATTTCCAGTGATTTGTGTAGGCCTGACATTTCTTAAAGTAAGACCATTGATGAACACAATTACTGAATTAAGAATTACAAATGGATTTTCGTGATACATTGTACTATTTTCTCTCTTTTGAAGCGCCTGGCGACACGACAGGACTGCGTGCACGACCACCTCAGAATGACGTACCACGTCAGGTGACCATTAGTTTTCCTCATCCATGAAGGTAGGTAACCTTTACTGTTTACAACTCAGTGACATCAGGGATATAAAGATAGGGGGAGGATGGCTGGGAAGTGGCATATGAAAAAAAGATCTCGACGATGAGCAGCTGTTGATAAGCGTAAATGGTCTTCCTCCATTCTTTGAATTTGTTTCGATAAAAGATAATAATCTTATCGGCCCTGAACCAACCGAGCGCTTCTATGATATGATATACACTTTCCCCCTGTATCATTTCAGATTCGAAACTTGAAAGTAGACCTCTCCATCAAACCTGGTGAATTCATTTTCTTCCATTTTTTATCGATACTGGCATGATATTGGACGTCAACGCTGCATGTTCGTGTTGACACCAATGTATTACATTTTACGTCAGTGTATATTTTACTCCAACTGTCATGATTACTTTAGCAGAGAGTAAAGAACTTCTCTTTAGCTGTCAATGTCAAGAAAATTTTTATAATTCTCTTCAAAAGGGGAAACAAATTTACGACATGACGTCGTTACTCAATGTGCAATGCTTAGCATGGTTAATAAATAATGGATGTAGTTATTTGTCAACTATTTTACTTGAATACCAGTATTTCACATGTATCCCGGTAATATTTGTAAACTCAAATTGAAATATTAAATTGACAGATATTGGATGATTTCATCAATATCCACGATATTAGATAGAGTTATTCATCTAATCTATAATTAAATAAAATCTAATCTATATTAAATACCTATAATTTAATCTATAATCAAATAGAGTTTTACATCTAATCGAGATAGGTAAAGCAGTTACAATGCACCTTTTGTTCAGAATCTAACTGGATGTAAAAGGCAGATTTAAACGTTAAAAAAAATCAAAAATTTTCCATTCTCGACTTTTCCAACTTGTCGTAAATGACTGAATGACTGATTATTGTTGTAACGACGTGCCTAATCTTCTTCTCTCTTGTGTAGTTTGAAGCCCTGGACACTGGATGGGAAGAGAACACGTAATCATGAGGGTATGGGTATTTTCACACCCGACAAGCTTTGTCTGAGTGTGTGTGTGTGTGTGTTTTATGTGACTGAGAACGGAAACCAACAGTTTTACATCTAATCGAGAAACCATGAAGAATTGAACAATCAAGAGAAATGCTTTATAGTAGATGAATTTCATTAAACCAACCAGTCACTTTATTATTTTTGTAAACTGTAGTAGCTTGATTTTTACTCAGAGTACAGTGTACATGCTTCAGTTTAAATGGATATAATGAAATGAACACAAAGTGTAAGAAGTTACCTTCTCTTAAATACTACAATCAATTCTGAGAATTTTCACTCAGATTGTTCAATAGATTAGAAAGGTGTCTTTCGACGAAGAAAGTGACTGCGTAAAATATTCAGTGCGCTCTTGCAATAGAGAGAACTTTTGTAAGAGCACCACTATTTCCTATAGGAATTCAATATTGTTAACAAATGTTAAAATAAAGGAGACATATGTCAGATATTTAGTCAAAGGGTTGTTAAAGAATAAGATCTGTTGACGGTCAGTGGATATCACAACAGACTGTCAACCCAAGGGGTTACAGCTCGTTATTCCGAAGGTTCGTTATTCCGAAGGTTCTTTAGCCCGAATGTTCGTTATTTCGAAGGTTCGTTATTCCGAAGATTCGTTATTCCGAAGGTTCGTTAATCCGAAAATGTGATGAGGTTTGTTATTCCGAAGGTTCATTGATCCGAAAATGCAATAAGGTTCGTTATTCCGAAGGTTCGTTAATCCGAAAATGAAACAAAGCTCGTTGTTTCGAAGGTTCGTTACGGACCCTATATCATTTCGTATCAATGAACCTTCGGAATAACGAACCCTATTTCATTTTCGGATTAACGAACCTTCGGAATAACAAACCTTCGGAAACTCCTCAAATGTTCGGATTAACGAACCCTTTGTCATTTTCGGATTAACGAACCTCTAGGTATAGGGAATTTGTGTGTTTCGGATTAACGAACCTTCAGAATAACGAACCTTCGGAATAACGAACAGCACCCAACCCAAGGTCCCCTGGCTGGGACGGTCGTGCTCTCTCGGCAAAACATTTAATATCCTCATTATTTGGCTAGTGATTTGTCTGTTCTATGGTTGCGTACTTGCAAGCATCCATTCTCCCTTAGCAGCCACATAAAGAATCCATGATAGATTGCATAATGCATAAAACATAATTGTTATTTGTGCACTTTGCCCACAGATGGTTAGTTTTGATATCTTGATCAAACTGATATTCAAATCAGTTAAATCAATTAGATACCTCTCGTAATCGTTCCTGCTCAACAATCGTTCTCATACTTTAAGTTCTCCCCGACTATATGATATCATCAATCAATTTCATTACAATGCATGACTAACGGTTGCCATGCATACGATGTATAATAAATGTTCTGTCTGTGTTAAATGATCAATACATGAACTACTATCATGATTGTACTGCGTATCATGACCGAATGCATCCTCACTATCACGTGCACGCACAATCACCACACCATCACACGCACTAGACTACACTTCCGAACCTAGAGCATCATCTATGATTCATATACAGCCCTCTTGTACGTGAGTTCTAAATAAGGCCCGCCATTTCTTCAAAGTATGCTATTATGGCGGCCATCTGCATTTCCCAGCTGTTCTATATGCCGATTTTTATATTACTTCATAATTTAGGCACGGATGAACCTCATCGACATAACTGCAATCCATTATATATATATATATATATATATATATATATATATATATATATATATATATATGTATATATATGTTACAAGAAGAGAGTATACATTGGCAGTGATGGGGACGGGAGGAGAGGTATAGCACGACAAACCAGTGTAAGGGTTTTAAAGCCTCTCGTATGGATATTTGTAATTATCTGCTTTTCACACTGTGCAGAGTGCTAATTTTATTCCTTATGTATATATTTGTTAATTGATACGAAATGTATTTGTCGTGGAAATTTTCTTTGAATAAATCATCTTGACTAAAGTGATAGTTGATAGTTGTATTTGTCGTAATTCGGTATCATATGAGCTTTAGATTTGTATATATGAATATTTACACACACATATATATATATATATATATATATATATATATATATATATACATACATATATGTGTGTGTATGTGTATGTGTGTGTGTGTGTGTGTATATGGCTGTTTATGTATGCATATATAAGCATATATGCATATGTAGGCCCTATATATCATGGGTTTTTTTTCGTGTTGCTTCCAATACATAAAAGATGACATTCACGTACATACATAAACATAAGTTGTTCGCAGAATATTTTTTTTTCTTCATTGCCTTTACACATTGTACAGCAAAACGTATAATACAACAATGAATAATACAGTGGTTCTACAGCATAAGCGTGGCTTGATTTGCGTGCAGTCCCCGTACATAATAGACACCGGAAAGAGAATAGGAGGGAAGGATGACTTGCATAGAGATAGGATAGTAGAAAGGAGAAAGGGAAAGGAGAGGTCTGTCTGCTTTCACGAAAGGTTTACACAAAGTAAGTTCACCTGTATCACTGATCAGCAAGGCATTTTCTTACCGAGAACAGTTAATACAGTTTATGGCCGGTAACATGATTACGTAATATATTAAATGCGTCGATATTTCTGCGAAAGAATTTCGTGTATAATACACTAACAATGACATTGAAATAACTGATATCCAGAAAGCAACATTGTTTTTACAGCTTTCCTAAAAGAGTACATGGACTTTAAACTTCGAATTTCAGAAGGAAGAGAATTCCAAACATCGGGTCCGGTGTGTCTGACAGATTTCAGAGCCATCACTGTTTTAGGATTATATAAATGAAATTCATCAGATTGTCTTGTGGGATAAGAATGTATGTCCTTGTTTAATTGAAATAGTGAGAAGAAAGAAGATGGCAACCGACCATTATGTATACAAAGCGAAACATAAAGAGTGAGTTTTGCAAAATATTAATGTCATTTACCTTAAGTGTTTTTAATTCTGCTAATAAAGGATATGAGTGATCTCGATAACCTGAGTTGGTGCAGAAACGTAAAGCTTTCTTTTGTAAACGTAATATACTATCAGTGTGACTTGTTGAAGATACCCATACAATGTTGCAATATGAAATATACGATAATATTAACTAATTATATAGCATGAATGAAAATTCTGGGGACATAATACCTTAACTTATGACGTATACCAACATTACGAGACACTTTATCAGAGATATATTGGACATGAGTGTTCCATTTCATATTTTCATTTATACATGTATATTCCGAGAAATTAAATACTTTCTTTTTGTTCCGGTAATATAACATTCACCATAATATTTAAATGTTGCATTTCATGTTTATGCTTCTTATTATGAAAATACACAAAATGTGTCTTTTTCAAATTGAGTGATAATCTATTACTCTTAAAGGGTGTGTACAGTTCTGGTTGAGGTGAGGATTTCGCTTTTACCGTTTTGCGAGATATTCCGAAATCACTCTATGAGATGTTAAAGAGCATGCAATTCTAAAGTTTATTTGATGAAAATCGGTTTTGAAATGGCTGAGCTATCCAAAAACAAGGTGAAACAAAGAGATCCTAATAAAAGGCGTGGCCTGTCGCCTCTTATTATTATTACTTTCTTTTTTTTTTGGATATCCCAGCCATTTGAAAACCAATTTTCATCAAATAAGCGTTGAGACCTTCTTGAAATTACATGCTCTTTCATATTTCATAGGAGGTTTCTCATTATCTCAGTAAGGAATGTTCAAAACATGAATCCCTACCTCAACAATTACTGCACAGTCCCTTTAAACCATGTAGATAATTTCTGTAATTTAGTATTGAGAGTTCTTAGGAGTGAATAAAAATCAGAATTGTAACAGAATGTGGAAGTAGCCTCAGGAATGGCGGTGATGTTCTTCAAGGGAAGCAATAATTTATGTCTTTGTATTTTCCAAATTATATGGTATCAACATACAAGGAATGGCGAGTTGTTAAAATTAGTACTAACCATAAACACGTACATCAGTATACAGTAGTGGAACAATTTAAAGAATATATGAAGAGAATTCTACAGAATTTCGTTTTTTTTTGTTTTTTTTTTTATGAAGAGCTGCATATTCCCTCGACTTGTTACTTACATTAACTACATATATGTTAACAGTAATATCATTATCCCTGCCTACTGAATGATGTCAGTGTGCTTTTTCATCATGCAAAAAAGCAAGAAAATGCAAATATGTTGAATTCTCTATATATCTTCTTATGTTATTCTCCTACGTAGACATTGTTGTAGGTTGTTGTTGTTGTTTTTTTTTTTTGTATTCAGCGATTTCGGCACATTGCTTTTCTCTAACAAACACTTCAAAAAAATTTATAGCTTTTTTATTACTTTTGAACAAATTGTCTGATTTTCCTCAAATTTCACCGACATGTTCCAATAATATTTCGACAATTACTTAATTTCCCTTCAACACTTCGAAAAATTCTCTGTAAATATGGACGCAAATCAACCGGAACGAGTGATTACTCACTCGAATAAACCAATCGGATTACATGATGACATGATGAACTTCCCTTTATTGTTTTCTCAGTCAACACAGATTTCATCTTCCTCAAGATTGTTGCTTTTTTATTATTGATATGTGACGTCAGTTGTCAGTGCGAAAGAATGCAAACAACAATCAGTTCACTGTAATACTTAATCGACAACGGAAGCAAGCAAAATTAGAGTACAGAGCGACTTTACTCGGGACATCTCTGAACGTATCTGGATTTAATCCTGACGTGAATATAAAGTACTTCCTTTGTCACTTTGAGAATCTCCAAACCAACAATTGTCTTGTGCACATTATCATTTCATATCATATGAAGCATTTGAGCAATGAGAAAAGAAAACTACCATCAATTCCAATATGATATTTAATTGAATGATTTCATAACTCTTTCAGATGGTACGTTAGAGTAGCTACTACTGGATATGACTTGGCCAAGACTTTTCTTGACAACTGACCTCTAAACATTCGTCTTTTCTTCATTCTTGCAGATCGCCAAAGAGTATCGCCAGAGATGTCGGGGAACATTTTTCCTAGAGTTGTTGTCTCAACAAGTCATCTGCTTCTGGCCCTTGTGTCGGGTTTCTTCACTCTACATTACCGAGGTATGATTCTTGTAAAATTAAGCAAAACCAAACAAAACCCCTGACGAACCTTGCAGCTCGAATTTCGCATTGTAAGCAATGACTTGAGGGAGAGGTCCAAAAAAGATAATGACGTGAAATGATACGAATATGTTATTCCGTAAAGAGTATAGAACGTACAAAACTTTTAACTCTCAAAGTGGACTGTGCAAGGGATGCGCACGCCCCCTTCCAAAAAAGAAAAGTATGCACATGTTCATGCACTTTGATAATTATTGACTAATTTTGACTTTTGCGTGTTATATCATATTGGGATGTAGTCACCATATCTTTGTCATATTTCAAGAAGCTTGTACTTTGGGATGATAAAACTCTAATAAAGAGATGTTCGCACAAATGCAGTAGAATTAATTCCAGCAAATGGTTTAATCGTCTTTTTTAAATCTCACACTGCCTCAGCTCTTGCGAGTCAAGTGGTTACCAGTCCAATTTCCATCACCCATGCGGAGGGTCAGACGGCCTTTGTGAGATGTCGTGCTGAAGGTATATCAAACCCGTCTTTCTCCTGGGATTACTACAACTTTGACCACCCAGATAACTATCTGTTTCAGAACGGCGTCAGACATTGTAACTGCTCTATCTTCTGGCCTAATTTCGAGGTGAAAGAGAATATTAGTGCGGGAATATCCTTGTTGATCATAACCGACATCCGCGTCTACCACGCCGGCGTCTACACTTGTCGAGTTGGTTCCAATGAGTCCCGATCCACGCTGAACGTTGAAAGTAAGAGAATATAGAATCCAGTTGATGATAATTCATTATTTTCTTTTGTCTTTTCAATGCAGAAAAAAAAAAGAACCCGTGTACTCGATTGAAGTTTGTGTACTGACAGTTTGGTGAATTTATCCCTTGCCTGTCTGATTTGATGATCCAAACTAATAAAAAAATAACAACCATGCAATATAGAGGAAATGGTGTTACAATGAAAACGCATTTGAATATGATGATGACTGCAAGAGTTAACTGCGACAATTACTTTCAAAGACATTCATTTTGCTTAGATGAAACTTTTCTGTACGATATTTTTTTTTCATTTTACTAGAAAGAAAAGAAGACATATCGAATCTTATTATATAGAATAAATCTACATCAGCAAACCTGCATTTATTCCATGCCCAGTCAACATGGGAATTTAAACTACAACTGTTTTTAAATGAGGGCACACATTACTGTTAACTGGTTAAGGGGATGCATTGTTTATCAAAAGTGAAAACTTTTTTGTTTTAGCATGGGCCTATTTCTTTTTGTACTCCCCATGCAGCATTGTGCAACATAGGAATTTAAGAGCTCTTGAAACGCAGTAGTCGATAGACATAGTTTCTGCGCTTAATAAATGATCTATTATTATTATTATTATTATTATTATTATTATTATTATTATTATTATTATTATTGTTTCGAACCCAAGACGAAAGCAAATCACACAAAATATAACAGTAGCAATTTATGAATCAATCTGAGTAGATTAAAGTATAGTTGGTTTGATTATCTCCATGACCCTTCACCCTTGTATAATATAGGAAAGGCGAACATGTCGCTGAACGTGCCAAGTCGGCTGTCTGCCAACGAGCCTGCCACAGCAGTGTGTTCAGCCGTGGATGGACTTCCGGCGGAAGCACTATCTTGGTATCTAGACGGCGTACCATTGAACGATGGCGTCATTTCGACGTCCTACCACAATGAATACACACAAGAGATTTCATTTGAAATAGGATGACCGGAAATATTCTGGAAGATTCGCTGAATGGACTGGAATTATTCTTGATGGGTAGCTGGCAAGTGAAATGTGCTAAATATACAGGGTCACAGTCATTAGACATTATTTAAAGGACACGAAAGCGGCTTCTTCATAGATATTTTCCACGATAATTCTGCTTCGGAGAGAATCGTACAACTCAAGAACTCGCACGTTATGGTGCGAATAAATGGCTTCTTCTCAGCCACAGTAAGTTGAGTCTTGCCCCTTATGGCATCTACAATCATCGATATATTATGAACGCAATGTCAAATTAATTCATCTTAATAAAAAATCAGTACACCTATGTGCGTCTAAGATATTATCAGTTTTCTGTGTTTGTTTGTTTTTTCTGGTTGGGGAAAAGGTGAATGATCCATCTCTTACTCCTGATAAAATATGAATTACTCATCAAAGTAAATACTAATCCGATTGACAAATCGTTCTCAGCATTGAGGATTTTTGATAGTGTGATAGAGTACTGACTGATTGATGACACCTCATTGGTTCAACTATGCACAAGACGTCCTACAGAGAGAGAGAGACAAAGGAAGTAAGGAGCCATAACTTCTAGGACATGCGTGACCTTTGCCCTACATCGTGGATGTATCGATGAAAAGGTTTATTTTGGCGGCACCACTGGATGATAAATCTGATTTCAACAACACTATAACGAAGTCTACATTCATATCATTCATCACAGCGAGTTCGATGCATTTCAATCTCCTCGGCTTTAATAATTGACAAGTTAATCGAGCACCTCACACTGATTTCTGATCAACACCTATTTGGAAGATTTATCTCGTCTCTCAACAAACCGTCTAGTGTATTATGGAATTACGCTGAATGCTTGATTTACAGGAATATATAAATCGTGGTGAGTAGCAGCAGTAAACTATTTGGTTTTCTGACAGGTTTCACCTATACATGTTCTTTACAACTTTTTACTTCTTTAAAACTGATTTTTAAAAGTAAATCCACTCGAAAAACGTACACATTTTCTTCCAGCTACACGACGATTCTTCATGAGGATTTATTGCAGTGACAAAAAAAAAAAAACACGAATTAAAATAGTTCCAGTCCATGTGGCAGCTGCTAACATACTGAAATTGTATTTGATGGGTTTGTACCCATGCAGGCTGTTCTACATTCCTCTGATACAGAGCCGGAAGTATCCCTTCTTACACGAAATTAATAAGTAAAGGATAAATTTACCCTTATAAGGAATAATTATGTCAGCATCTATTTCTTTGTTAGCTGGAAGAAAACAGAACCCCATTATGAATTATTCCTTTGCGTGATGATATTCGACATTTTGATTACAATCTTATGTTATTTTGATAGATATTGAATAAGAAATAATAGTATGCAAATAAAAATACGATATATACCTGCATGATTCTGTTTGTATATTGTCTATCATTTCTCTTGATGATATTGTTTCGTCCCAAATATAACATGTAGAAGAAGACATAGGCCTATGTACGTCAGTTGTCAAACGAAAAAAGAGTCACTTAAAAGAATATGAAACGTGAGGAACTTCCATTTTACAGATCACTCAATTCCAGACTTAATCTTGACATCATTCTGTAACAAGCGCGGAATGATACAAGATTTTTCTGTTTTCCAGTGTGCAGGAAATGACCTTTTACCCAATTTTCTGGGAGAGTTTGAAAAATCAACCGTGGAGATAAATCGCCGAAACCTTCGAAGAAGTTTACGGCGAGTAATCAGAGATGAATATTTTTGTGAGATATGCATTTGGCTAAACTTTCATAATGACGTTAGAAATGGTGTTAAAACAAAATCTAAGATAGCTCTTGGTCCACTCAGGGCGTGAACGTATGAAAGGAAGAATTTGGTTATCACATAGCGGACTCCCTATGGACAGCAAAATTAAAAAGGTTGCAATACTTTTGGATGAAATCTTTGGGACATCAAATTGTAGTAAAATTTCACCTTTAGTGCTTCTACATTTGCCTAAGAATGTCAAATATGCAGAAAACTGCTGGTTTAACAAGATTTGAGTGTTTTCAAAAACTAAGAAGCATCTATACATTTCTGCCAAAAACTCGCTAATCAAAGTCACTTGTTGCGAAGTACAAGTTGGAAAATGCATGCAATTTTACATATCTGCTAATTTTGTGTTTCCGTTTTTGTTTTGTGTGTCACAACTTTTACCGGATATGTCCAGGAAAATGTATTGTTTTGAGTGGAAATACAAAATAACAAGACGGATGTCACCTAAAGCCATACTGTTGAAACTTTTGTACCAAACAATACAGGAGACATTTTTCATTGTGTAGTGATGGATTTCATGTGAACGACAAGTCGGTCTAAAATGTATAGTAAACAGTAGCTTTTGAAAATGGTTTTCATTCTTTAGAAGAGAGATCCTACGACATTTTTGAAGATCTTTAGAATTACTTACTCAAACTGAGATACTCACATGACGATGCACAAAATGCCAGACGTTCAACGGGTACTCTACCAGCAGTGTGTGCAGATTAGAGTGACCGGAAAATTCGTTGAAATGATGGGAGCTCATGTTAGATTTCTTGCAATTGTTTTTGCTTTCAATGACGTGCCTATTCCACAAGTTTCTAAAGAAAATTATGCTGCCATATTAATTGTTGAGTATAAAACATATCCGATTTTTGCGTACATTTCTTCCCCACCTAGAACAAAGACCTAAGTTAGGAGCACGTTCGACGAAGAAAACTTAGCAAATTAAAATAGTTCCAGTCATTAGAGCAGCTGCCTTCATGGATTAAATGTAGTATTTGTGGGGTATAATGGTCGAATTATTACTTTTGATCTCATTATCTATGAATTTGGAGGTTGCAAGTTCAACTTTAAAGTCAGTCCCGAGAGCGAATTACCTCATATGCTTTAAAATTAAATTGAACTATATCTTCAATCGCAAGAATTACTTACCTCACTACGTACATAGTACGTTCCTCCTCGACTTTTCTTGCCAATGAATTGCAATGCACGTTTGATGGGCGGAATGATACAGCCAGATCGTCCACGTTTGACGGAAGTCACCTCTCAGTAATATATAGGTAAATCAATGAAGAATCATGAATTCTGAAGAACTATCAAGATTTAGGAGCGATCCAATCCTCACGAGAAAAGAGTCCAACCTATATGCTCAAAATACTATGCCACGCTGGGAAAAAGGCATCGTTATTGCACTATTATGAGGCAAACTTGCAGAATATAGCAGCTTTCTGTACGGAAGACGAATAAAACCTCCACTCATCAGACTGCCTATGGGACAGCAGTATATAGGTAGTTTGCAATATTTTCTTTTTAAAATGCCCAGAGTCTTTCCTGTGGGTGAATATCTCGCTAAGCACCCGAACTTCTCATACGTGCAAAAATATGGGACTTGGCAGCAGTTGTGATGGACATATGAGCGTTACAGAGGTAAGAAACTCTGTATCTTTTCTACCAAACTTTCCAAAAAAAGGTTTCATTTTTTAAACATATTTTGTTTCCTCTTGACACTGGATTTCTCTTAGAGATCAATGCTATTAGTCATAAGTTTTATCTTGGATAACTGATGTAAGACGAGGACTGACTGGGACTACGTTTTGGTTGGGCAAAGAAAAACGCAGGACGGATGTGACCTGATGTAACAGAATCAAAATTGACGAATTAAATTTATGTATTTTTACTTCTAGAAGGAGACATAATGACAAATAAGACGCCCTAAGCTTCGATTGCTTTATCAAGATCATCTTGCAGTCTAGTGTACGTATCATTCTAATTGTAAGCACATTTATAAGCAACTAAATGCTTTATTCAGGAGACGTAATTACTTTAAGACACTTCGCGAAGTATAAAGCCAGATTGCGGCTACTCTAAATGGAAATAAAGTACCCGACGTTGAAAATTCCGTTCAACCAAACGTAAACAAAACTGTGTACAATGATTCAATAATAAATGAAAAACACCTTAAAACCAGATTTCAATGAAAATCTGAGTTTTCAAGACATAGAATCTTTCAAGATATGACCTGATTTGAGGCAGCTTTTCTTCCTAATGTCACATAAAATTTTTAATTACATTTTGAGTTACATAAGTGGCTACAAAACATATTTGGAACCTGAAGTCACGTCCCGCTAACATTAGCAAATGTGTTTTAATGTGTGCAAATTATTCTTGAATCTTAGAAGAATAAGTATTGCAAGATAAATCGCATGATCACTGAAAATTATCAAATATATTGTTGCTAACACTGCACACATTTTGCCGCTTCCTCTAAAATTAAAAAGCTGTTAAAAGACACATTTTTAATGCTGCACAGGCCAAAAACGATGTGGAATCAATGGTCGAATATCTTCTTTTTAGCAAAACACGCCTGTGTCATTTTCACGAAGGATAATAGCAGGAAACAAGGCTGACCAATCATTTTTTGAATCCATCTCAAACCAGGTAGAAAATGGCTGGTCCACCATCAGCATCTCTAAGCATCGGTACTTCCCTGATTGGCTGGCTCTCACTGGTTGTGTTGATACTGGCAGATACTCGGCACACTGCAGTCACAACACCGAAAGCATATTAACCTTCACCCCGACGGCGGCCCACAACGGAAAGATCCTCCAGTGCCGAGTTTCCGGACACAAATTTTCCAGTTTCAATCAGATCGAAGAAGCTATACTCGATGTAAGACGTAAGTCACTGAAAATGAAACTGCGATGTAATGTACAAAATACTGCGTAACGATGGAAATGTACAAGAATCGTAAAAAAAAAAAATAATTCTTATATTCCATACAAATACCGAGTTGCATTATGTGCTTGGTGTCTAGGTTTTTAGGTTTTTTAATTCTTGGTTGGTTAAAGTAGGCATATTTCTTTTTTCTTGCGTACACTGATGTGTTGTGGGCGTATGTGTGTGTGTGTGTGTGTGTGTGTGTGTGTGTTGCTGAAGAGATTACTGTGCTTTGACTATTCAGTCTCGGATTTCCCCCACATTTGTCATCATCTTATCGTCGTGCGCATGGCAGATTGTCGTTAGCGCACTTCCGTGCGCATGGCAGATTGTTGTTAGAGCACTTCCGTGCGCATGGCAGAATGTTGTTAACCCTATGCGCACTCCCACACCCTAACGACAATCTGCCATGCGCACTCCCACGCTGTAACGACAATCTGCCAGGCGCAGGGAAGCGCGCTAACGACAATCTGCCATGCGCACGACGCTTTTTCCTTTTTTCTTCCCTCCCTCATCCCACCCCCAAACATCCGTAGACCCTCCTGGTGATGGTATAATATCGGTAAGGTTTCACGAGGTCTGGAACAGACGAACACCTGACAATGTCATCGTCACGTGTCACGTGCACCCAGAAGACCTCCCCAGTCCCTACATCCACACGTTTACCATAGAATTGGAGAACCTTCGTGGATGTTCCTCCTGCTCTAACGCCTACAGTCGACTGCCGATGACAAACTCCACTTCGGCGAGTCTGGACTACTATCCTGACAGGTGCATCTGTGTCAGGTGTACCGGCACCAGTGAGCTGGGCTCGACTTCCTCTCAGGCCACGTTCTGTCCACAAGGTAAGTTGCTGCTGCACATCACGGTCCTGATACTGTGTTAACTTAGGTATGGTCATGAATGTTGGGTGTGTAGCAACACTAGCTACACTAGCTATTTGTGTGTATATAGTATGTGTGTTCGCATAGCATGTGGTAGCATAATTATACACGTAGATCCTCGTAAGCCTACTAATTTATCGATTCATTAACCAGAAGAGTTAAGAAAGACAGATCTGGATCAGTCCAAAGTATAAGAAATATAAGAATAAAGTGATACGAGTGTATGATTACATGCATGTGTTTATGTTTCTGTTTGATAGGATTGTGAAGGTCGATAAGTTTCAAGTAACTGCAGTTGTTTCTTACGACCATGTATGAAGGCATTGCGACTATGCATATACATGCATCTAACATTAAATGCATTTTAATTGTGTCACTTAACTTCCAAACATAGGACCGCCTACAGATGGCGTCATATCAATTGACGTTCAGGATCAAATTGAAAACCAGGTGACGTCTGGTCTGATCATCACGTGTAAAGTCTCAGATCAGCCCAATCCAGTCTTCCACACTTACACGATCCAAGCAGACAGCGTGATCCTGTCAGCTACCAACTCCCCTTCGAGTACTCTTCGTCCAGTGCCCGACAGGTGCATCAACATTAAATGCACTGGAAACAACGGATATGGATTGACATCTTCGGTGCTCAGATTTTGTCCCACAGGTGTGTAGAAATTTAGTTCGTATTGTCACCTCAGAGTATTCAGCGGTGAATTAGTTGTATTTAAATCAATTTGCGATCAGATATCCCTGCCGTTTCATTCAATAGTATTCACAGTGCGCATTATGCTCATTCCCTCCCTTTGCAAACACCTTCCCCCTATCTCAGGACTGCCAAAATTCTAAACCTCCTTTTAGAGATTTTTCGCAGGCTTTTCCTGCCTTGAAGACCCCCTTAATCCGGAACACTGCTCAAAACACCTCATATTAATCAGGTGTCAGGTGACCTATCATTTCATTCTGGGAGACAATGTTTCCACTTTGCAAAATAAATCAAACCTGCAAATTTAGGAAAACATTCAAAACTAGTAAGAATTTCAGGAATCTGATTCTGAGGTTTGATCAATCATGAATTTCAAGATATCTTATAACTCTGTCACTAGTAAGAATTTCAGGAATCTGATTCTGAGATTTGATCAATCATGAATTTTAAGATATCTTACAACCCTGTCACTAGATTTCTTAGGAGTCGAAAGAGAGAGAGGAAGAAATGTTTTTGCGAGAAATCTTCGGAAGAAAGTCAAGTAGTCTCATACAGGATCACCTTTTTTTCAAAGAGATCTTAGCTGAATTTCGTCGCTCAAAGGGTTTTCTTTTACTGGAGCTAGGGAACAAACATGCGGTTCCTTTGACCCCGGGGTGGGGGTCTGATATCTTCCTGTTTAATGTATATAGGAAGAAACAGAAAACAGTCCTTTTCTTGACATAAAACATCTAAACATGGTTGTTTTCAAAGTCTTGGTATTATTGTACTATAAGTTAAGGTTCACTCTTTTCTGGCCCCTGCCTATTTTTCTTTTGTTTTGGAGTCGGTAGTGATTTTTAGAATACATACATTGGGATTTTCTTTTTATGTACAGAAGGGGATATTAGATTTTAAATGAATATGAGCAGCAGAATTGTATGACAAAGTCATGCAATAATTGATTTTGTTCGCTTTTTTCTTCTAAGTGTTTTTATTGACAATTTCCACATGATAATCTCCCCGCACTGTGCACCAGATTGTCGAATTTCAATTCTAAAACACTCTTTAAAAGGGTTTTAAAGCTCGTTCGTTCGGGAGGTGGCTATCCCACTTCCATATCCCCCCCCCCTCCCCCCGTCGCTATGCATAAATATTAGATTTTCAAATGAATGATGGCTAAATGACAAAAATCGTGGAAAATAAAGGAACATCGTTTGCCTGATTTTGCAACTTCAATAAATTACAATCCTATCTTGCTGCTGTTGTGGTCGAAAATTTTTCAAAATAATTTACCCTTAGTGTGCACCAGATCTTTCAGTTTTAGTTGTAATATATATATATATATATATATTTATATAATATCTATATATAAATACATATATATATATTTATATAATATCTATATATAAATATATATATATATATATATATATATATATATATATATATATATATATATATATATATATATATATATACATATATATTATCCATGTATGTAAAAGCAGTAATGAAAGGCAATAATCCAAAACATAAGACTAAGGATAGCGCTGAGGAGAGGGGTTGCGCTAGCTTGTAACCGAAACGTTTAATTTTCTTTGTGAAATCCATAATGAATATGACAACTGCTCAATAGAAATAGCAAAGATGAATCATTCAGTTTTCCTCTTTTTTTTTGCAATTTCTTTTACTTTAAAGCATCAAGCAGCCAGGCAGGACAGCGACGGGCACCTCAGACTGACGTGCCACATTCACAAGTGACAATCAGTCTTCTTCATCCATAAATGGTATAACATAGGTAACCCTGTTGGTTACAGCTCGTTATTCCGAAGGTTCGTTATTCCGAAGGATCTTTATTCCTAAGATTCGTTATTCCGAAGGTTCATTGTTCCGAATTTCAAGTTTTGGATTAACAAATCTTCGGAGTAACGAACCTTCGGAATAACGCCACAAATTTTCGGATTAACGAACCTCTATGTATAGGGAATTTGCGTGTTTCGGATTAACGACCCTTCGGAATAACGAACCTTCGGAATAACGAACAGCACCCACCCTGTTTACTACGTTGTCTTTACAAACATAATATATTTCGAAATGAATCTAAATTGAGCTAACACCAAAGCACAAAACTGTAGTGATTAAGACCGTAACCATATTCCTTAAATGTGTTATTACAAATTAGCCTGGTGACGAAACAATCAACCCAGCTATAGACAATAGAAACAACTCGAGAAACCATGCGCTTCCAGTTTTCCATTCGTGTCTCCTTCAAATTTTATTTGAAACTAGAAAATCGTACCTTTTCTAGTTCTTTCGCGGGAAAATTAATTTAGAACTATCCCTCTCGATATGAAACTGGCATATTTTTATAACACTTGCTTGTTGACACTGATTTATCGGTTTCGCATGAATAAATAAGCACAAGTAGTTTTGTGCACTTTACGGTGTGCTTTATAAGCTTTCAGTTTTCGAATATAATCCATATTTCTCGTAGCAATATGAGGTAAATATCTGACGCTGTGGGATAAGTTCTGAATATAACTACGGAGACTTGCAAGCAAATATTGTATAGCATGCTCACAGAAACCTACAACTAATTCAGACGGAGCATTGAAATGGCAGACTATCAGCTGGGATATAAATTAGTTTTCACAAGGCATCACCAACTTTTTAGTGGACAACTTTTTTTTTCTCCCAATGTTATACTTACTGTTTCATTAACATTGCAAAGTGTACATTGCTATTCTTGGTTATTTCATGCAGTTGCACATACTTAAGATATCTTATTATGATTCTTAGAATATGCATTTCTTACCAAATGATCAAACAAACATTTTGTAATGCATGCTTTGTATATTGTTACAACTCTTGTTTGATGGAGATAATTTTTTTGTTAAAATTGAACTGGAAAAAATGAAAAATTGAACGCAGTTTTGTTAATCATGTAAAAGGACAAGCGAGATAAGAACATTATTTTTCAATCTCTTGTTTTTCTCCATTGTCGTAAAATGGTAATTATATTGAAAACATAATTTCATTTAACGATCTCTTTGCCACTCTTGTGTAGATCCCAAAGGCTTGGACGCTGTATGAGGAGAGAGCTCGGGATCTTCGGGGCATGATGCGTGTTTAAATCCTGC